>NC_091977.1:194821607-194986372 GCF_044704955.1 Pristiophorus japonicus
AGATATGGCCCTTACGGCTAAAGGGATCAAGGGGTATGGAGAGAAAGCAGGAAAGGGGTACTGAGGTGAATGATCAGCCATGATCTTATTGAATGGTGGTGCAGGCTCGAAGGGCCGAATGGCTTACTGCTGCACCTATTTTCTATGTTTCTAAAAGGTTGGTATGCAGGTACAGCAAGTGATCAGGAAGGCCAATGGAATCTTGGCCTTTATTGCAAAGTGGATGGAGTATAAAAGCAGGGAAGTCTTGCTACAGTTATACAGGGTATTGGTGAGGCCACACCTAGAATACTGTGTACAGTTCTGATTTCCATATTTAAGAAAGGATATACTTTGGAGGCAGTTCAGAGAAGGTTCACTAGGTTGATGCCGGACATGAGTTGGTTGACTTGAGGAAAGGTTGGGTAGGTTGGACCTCTTCTCATTGGAATTCAGAAGAATGAGAGGTGATCTTATCGAAACGTATAAGATTATGAGGGGGTTTGATGAGGTGGATGCAGAGAGGATGTTTCCACTGATGGGGGAGACTAGAACTCTGGGGCATAATCTTAGAATAAGGGGCTGCCCATTTAAAACTTTGAGATGACGAGGAATTTCTTCCCTCTCTTGCTGTTGAGGTTTGGCTCCAGAGATGACAGGCCCCCTTTAGTAACTTACTCGCATGTTTGCGTGTGAATGTTAACAGTGCGTGTCAGCTGGGTATTGAGCCTTGGGGAACTCGATGCCTCAGAGTGCTGTGGAAGCTGGGTCATTGAATAAATTTAAGACAGAGATGGAAAGTTTCTTAACTGATAAGGGGTTATGGGGAGCGGGCAGGGAGGTGAACCTGAGTCCATGATTGGATCAGCCATGATCGTCTTAAGTGGCAGAGCAGGCTCGAGGGGCCCTATGGCCTACTCCTATTTCTTATGTTCTTTTGTACAGTTAATTTGTGAAATAAATTAAATCTGGCAATGTTGAGCTAGCCAAGAAAGATCCCAAGTCACTCTAGAAACATGTCTGCCCTTCAGAATTAGCTTGCAGGTGGCTCTAGCCCACAGTCTGTGGTTGACTGTTAATACCTCTGAAATGGCCAAGCAAGTCACTCAATTGTACAAGCTATTGCTACTTCAAGATGGATAATAAATGCAGCTCTGTTGGCCTCACCCACAACATGAGGATTGACTTTTTTTTTTAAGTGAGTAAATGCACTAGCTAATCCAGGAAGGTTATTTGATCTCTGGCTGGAACTACAGGCACTACAGTTATTCTCAGAGACTGATTGGGGAAGATAAAATCCCACTTCTGGTTTCTTTTCCAACCCTTGCTGGAAAGTGCAGATTGTGAATACTTGATGAAAACATCCGGCTCAGCTGTGAGGTTCCCCTAGGCTCAATACCCAGCTGACACGCACTGTTTACATTCACACACTTGCGAGTGAGTTACTAAAGGGGGCCTGAGACTAAACAAAATGAATGAAATCACCACAACCTCACGGATTCAAAACATTCTGTAAAAATTGACCATTCTCACTATCCGCTTTGATTAAAGCTACAACTACAGCTTTGTGAATTAGATGTTTTATAATATTTCCATTGACGAAAAGTAAGACCCCACTTAATTACAACCATCATTGTCCAAGCTCCCTCAATTGTAATCATAAGAATATTTCTCAAACCATTGGCATGAAACTTCTCTAATCCACCAGTCAAACATTTTTTTTTAATCAGGCTGGCATTCTATGCCTAATTAAGATGTTAACATTTTGGGGTTTTCAAACCTTTCAAACCTCAATCTGAACAAATGACAACACCTGTGTCTGTTCAAAGTGAGTTTGGTTCCTCCCATCAAGCCTGCTGTTTGAGAGCCAGCTTAACCAACGTTTCCACTATAACATGATCAAAATAGAGAGAACTGAATTGGTGTTTATATTGTGTTTGCTTCCAGCAAGTGGAGCCTGTTACAGTTCAGGGTTTTTCATTGTAATGTGATGAAGTGGGTAAGGAGATAGAGAACTGCAGATAATTGCAACATGCAGGAAGAAAATATGTGGACAGAAAACGCTAGAAATCTCAGTGGGTCAGGCAGCATCTGTGGAGAGAGGAACAGAGTCAACATTTAAGGTGCCATTTTACCTCCTCCCTTCCCACTATTCAGGGCCCCAAATACTCCTTCCAGGTGAAACAGCGATTTACTTGTATTTCTCTCAATCTAGTATACTGTATTCGCTGCTCACGATGTGGTGGTCTCTACATTGGGGAGACCAAATGCAGATTGGGTGACCGCTTTACGGAGCACCTCCATTCAGTCTGTAAGCGTGACCCTGAGATTCTGGTCACCTGTCACTTTAATTCCCCGCTCCACTCCCACTCCGGCATCTCCGTCCTCGGCTTCCTACACTGTTCCAATGAAGCTCAACGCAAGTTTGAGGAACAGCCACCTCATCTATCGCTCAGGCACTTTTCAGCCTTCTGGACTTAAGTTCAACAATTTCAGATACCCTCTGCTCATTTTTGGCTCTCCCACCCCCCGATCTTATGTTTTTGTTCTCTTAGTCTCCAATGGCAGCTGGTCATTATTCTGCCATTCGCACCCTATCTAGACTAACCTTTTTCTAACTTCTGCCATTACCATTTGAATTTTGTCTCTAATCTCTCCTGCCTTCCACCCTATCAAAGACCTTCCCTTTTGTTCTTTTTTTCAATTCCCCCTTCCAGTGCTCCTTAAGAATCTGTTCTTTTCGAACATTTGCCAGCTCTGATGAAGGTCATCGACCTGAAACGTTAACTCTGTTTTTCTCTCCACAGATGTTGCCTGACCTGCGATTTCAATCATTTTCTGTTTTCATTTCAGATTCCAGCATCTGCAGTATTTTGCTTTTGGAGAAAACATGGGGCTATGCTTACAGTAAATGGTATTACACTAACTAGGAAAACATTGAAAGATCTGGGAATGATAGTAGACTCAAGATTGACCACATCTAGGATTGCAGCACACTGATTAACAAAACAAACAGAGTGCTAAGATACATACCCTCATATGTATTTGGCAATCATGCTGATACTAGTGCTGTGGTAATACTCCACCTTGAGCAATGAAATCAGTTCTAGTTAGCAAAGCAAGTCCTCAGAAAGTGAAGAGAAGCGCTATGAGGCCGATTTATAATGCCAGAGGACTAAGTTGTGTGGAAAGGTTGGAAGGACTCTGACCCTCCCACCTTAATAGGTGACCTTATGTAACATATGTAACATACTGAATGGAATCAAAATGGTTAAGCTGGAGCAATATTTCAAGTTAAACTATGACTTTAGGACAAAGAGACGCAAGTACAATCTAGTAAATACATGTCATGTATAAACTGACCTAAGTTGTACACCGTGAGAACACTGACCACTAGGTGGGAGACACTCCTAACCTGGACCTTCAGGTATAAAAGGGGAAGCTCCACCCACCTTCATCACTTGAGTGCTAAGGAATAAAGGACAGGTCACAGACTGACCCTCTCTCAAGCATGGGCCTTGTGTGCATTTATACTGTGTAGTAAGGACGTATCAATGGCGACAAGAAACTGGGATTTAAACCACGCGAGCATGGCCACTAGCAGGACAGACGAGAGGTACTGTGTTAAGGAATGGTTGGGACAGAGATTCAACATTGTTAAAGCAGCACACAGTTCTCCAGGCAGACAAGGGCAGTCAGGCATGCCCCAACATGTAGTCAAACCCAGAGGGGGAGTTCGACAGAGACAATGGCAAGCTGAACAGCGATTCATGCCATTGCAAGGGACAATGCGGCTAGTAATGGGGCCATCAACACCTGTTAATGGTGCACTCAAGGACAATAACCGGGGCAGTCAGGGACGATCGACTGGCAAGGGACCTTTTGTTTCAAACCGCAACTCATGCTGGAGGCGTGGAGGCATACATTCAGCCAGAGTTTGCAGAGATGAGCAAAATACCTGCAGAAATGGACACTGGGGGAAATCGCTGGAAGCTGAAGTTCAGCAAGTTCATGTGGAGCACGTATACAGTTCATACACCAGGACGCCACCGATAATGTTGAAAGTGCTCCTCAATGGCATCCCAGTATCAATGGAGTTAGACACGGGTGCCAGCCAGTCCCTGATGGGTATCAAACAGTTCGAAAAGTTGTGGGCATCCAAGGCCAGGAGGCCAAAATTATCGCCGATTGACGCACTGCTACAGACTTGCACACAGCAGATCATTCCGGTGCTAGGCAGTGCCACGGTAGTCGTAACCCACAAAGATTCAGAGAACAGGTTGCCACTCTGGATTGTCCCAGGGGACGGTCCCGCACTACTGGGGAGGAGTTGGCTTGCTGTCATGAACTGGAAATGGGGCGATGTCAATGCAATTTCCTCTGTGGAGCGAGTATCATGCTCACAGGTCCTGGACAAATTTGACTCATTATTTCAACCCAGCATTGGCACTTTCATGGGGGCCAAGGTAGTGATTCACATAAACCCGGACACCAGGCCAGTACACCACAAGGCCAGAGCGGTGCCGTACTTGATGCGGGAAAAGATAGAAGGCGAATTGGACCGCCTGCTGAGGGAAGGCATCATCTCGCCAGTCGAATTCAGTGACTGGGTGAGCCCAATTGTGCCGGTGCTCAAGGCGGATGGGTCAGTCAGAATAAGTGGCGATTACAAGGCCACCATCAATCGGGTGTCACTCCAAGACCAGTACCCGCTACCGAGAGCGGAGGACCTCTTTGCGACGCTATCCGATGGCAAACTTTTTTCAAAATTGGACCTGACCTCAGCTTACATGACCCAGGAGCTGGCGAGTGAGTCGAAGAAGCTGACCACCATCACGACACACAAGGGGTTGTTTGAGTACAACAGATGTCCATTCGGGATTCGCTTGGCCGCCGCGATCTTCCAACGAAATATGGAAAGCCTCCTCAAGTCGATTCCAGGGACTGTGGTTTTTCAGGACGACATCCTCATTACGGGTTACGATACTGAAGAACACCTCCACAACCTGGAGGAGGTGCTTCGCAGACTGGACCGGGTAGGTCTGCGACTGAAAAAGGCGAAGTGCGTCTTCCTAGCTCCAGAGGTAGAATTCCTGGGGATGAGGGTAGCAGCAGACGGGATCAGCCCTACTGCATCCAAGATGGAAGCTATCCAGAGAGCACCCAGACCCCGTAACACAACGGAGCTGCGTTCGTTCCTGGGGCTCCTGAACTATTTTGGTAACTTTCTTCCCAAATTGAGCACGCTGCTAGAGCCGCTACACGTGCTCCTACGCAAAGGTCGCGAATGGGTCTGGGGGGGACAGCCAGGAAAGGGCTTTTAATAGAGCATGCAATTTGTTATGTTCCAACAATCTGTTAACACGTCGTCCTATGGTGTCGGGTGTGTGTTGCAGCATGTCAATGCCAAGGGTCAGTTACAGCCGGTAGCTTATGCCTCCAGGAGTCTGTCCCAGGCAGAAAGGGGCTACGGGATGGTAGAAAAGGAGGCGCTCGCATGTGTATATGCGGTAAAGAAAATGCACCAGTACCTGTTTGGCAGGAAATTTGAGCTGGAGACAGATCACAAACCCCTAACGTCCCTTTTGGCCGACAACAAGGCCATAAATGCAAACGCATCGGCCCGCATACAGAGGTGGGCACTCACGTTAACTGCCGATGACTACACAATTCGGCACAGACCGGGCACCGAAAACTGCGCCGATGCACTCAGCAGGCTCCCACTAGCCACCACTGAGGGAGCTACCGAGCATGGTGCTGAGATGGTCATGGCTGTTGAAGCTTTCGGAAGCGAAGGCTCACCCGTGACAGCCCGTCAGATTAAAGTCTGGACAAATAGAGACCCGCTGTTGTCTCTAGTCAAGAAATGTGTCCTGAATGGGGACTGGGCAGCCACATACAGGGCATGCCCTGAGAAATTTAAACCATTTTACAGGCGCAAGGATGAACTCTCAATTCAGGCCGATTGCCTACTGTGGGGAAACCGCGTAGTCATGCCCCAGATGGGCAGAGAGGTGTTCATCAGAGAACTCCACAATGGGCACCCGGGCATTGTCACGATGAAGGCAATTGCCAGGTCACACGTTTGGTGGCCAGGAATAGACGCAGATCTGGAACTTTGTGTTTGCAGGTGCAACACGTGTGCCCAGCTGGGCCATGCGCCCCTTAGCCCCTGGCCATGGCCCGCCAAGCCTTGGTCACGCATCCATGTGGACTACGCAGGTCCTTTCATGGGGAAAATGTTTTTGGTTGTAGTAGACGCCTACTCCAAATGGATCGAGTGTGACATTTTAAATTCAAGCACATCCTCTGCCACGATAGAAAGTCTACGGGCAATGTTCGCCGCCCACGGTCTACCGGACATCTTGGTTCGCGACAATGGCCCGTGCTTCACAAGCACTGAATTCCAGGATTTCATGGCAGGCAATGGAATTAACCATGTTAGATTAGCACCGTTCAAGCCGGCCTCAAACGGCCAGGCAGAACGAGCAGTGCAGATAATCAAACACGGGATGCTCAGATTCCAAGGGGGTTCCCTACAAACCCGCTTATCACGTCTCCTGTTGGCCTATAGATCCCGACCACACTCGCTCACAGGGGTTCCACCCGCAGAGCTACTAATGAAAAGGACGCTCAAAACCCGATTATCCCTTATACACCCCACCATGAAATAAATTGTCAAGAGCAGGCACCAGTCATAATATCACTACCATGACAGGAATGTGAGGGCGCGATGTATTGATGTAAATGATCCTGTTTTTGTCCTCAACTACGCTGCAGGGCCCAAATGGCTCGCAGGCACTGTGGTTGCCAAAGAGGGAAATAGGATTCTGGTAGTTAAACTTACCAATGGACAAATCTGCCGCAAACATGTGGATCAAACAAAAAGGAGTTTCAGCAACCCCATAGAAGAAGCAGAGGAAGAACACGATATAGAGTTCACTCCACCACAGGTGACCGAACACCAGAACCAAAGGGAGGAGAGCCCAGTCACTGTGGGCAGTCCGGACAGGCCTGAGGCACTGCAAACAGCAGACACTCAGGCCAGCGCCCAACAACCGGAGCCCCAACTCAGGCGCTCTACAAGGGAGCGTAAACCACCAGAGAGACTCAACCTGTGATCCCAATAAGACTTTGGGGGGGGAGGTGATGTCATGTATTCAACCAGCATTGTAACCCATGTATAAACTGACCTAAGTTGCACACCATTAGAACACTGACCACTAGGTGGGAGACACTCCTAACCTGGACCTTCAGGTATAAAAGGGGAAGCTCCACCCACCTTCATCACTTGAGTGCTGAGGAATAAAGGACAGGTCACAGACTGACCTCTCAAGCATGGGCCTCGTGTGCATTTATACTGTGTAGTAAGGACGTATCAAGACAAGTTTTGGATTCAGGTCATGAAGAACTTCATACGAAGAATGATTACTACCAAGCATGGCTGGGCTAGTGGAGGCCAATACCTTGGAATAATGTCAGAGGCAGGTGGATCTGTGTTGGTGGGATTCCAATTTACCATGGAAGAATGGGCAGAATGGCCTGTCCGTATTTATGAAATGCATAGAAAATTTACATGGCCAATGTAACCATGTTAACATGGGATGAGAAAAAGCTATTTGTGTTATTCGCCATGATTAGCCCTGAAAATGGGCAGGAGCACTTCCCAGCACTATTTGCCTGTGCCTTCTTACATTACAACAGTGACTACACTTCAAATGTATTTCATTGGCTGTAAAGCACTTTGGATCGTCCGATGGTTGTGAAAGGCAATATTTAAATGCAAGTCTTTCTGGTCTAAGTGGTGCAAGCAGCAGTCAAAATTCGTGCTGCCTGCTCATTTATATGATTGCAGTGCTGATCTCAACGCTAAACATCCTGCTGATTAGCTTAGCACTCAATGGGGGTCCAATATTGGCCTAGGCTCTCTCCACTACTTAAAGGGAAGGTGGTTTGTTGCAGAAACACCTCACTATCAGATGGAAAAAAGCAATGACTCAACACCCTAAACAAAGGGTGAGACATTTCTCAGATGCTGCTCTGGAGGCCTTGGTCCTGGGGTCCAATGTTGACCGGATGTCCTTTACCAACATGGGGCCAAGAGCCCTTCAAAGGTAACCAGCACAAGGATCTGGGGGGAGATACTGTGATGGATTGCGCTAACGTGTGTTATCCCAGGACCTGGATCCAATGCCACAAAAAGTTTAATGACCTCACAAGGCAAGTCAAGGCTTCAGAAAATATGATATCCCACCATCTGCACCACAAGCTTCAAACACTGCCCAATGCACCACACCCCCATCACTCACCTATCAACAATCTCTAGCAATCATCATTCATACTTCACAATCATAGCTTCACTTCACCCTCACACACTTACCACTGCTGCAACACTCGCACCCACATCCCACACCTTGCACACTCTGTCAGCTATTCAACCACTGTAGACACATGACCCAAACACATTGCACCACACTCACTGACACACTTCCCTTTCTCTTGCAGGCTAAGGTGATGCATAACCACCACGAGCAACAGCAGATGGGGGGCGGCCAAGCAAGTATTGAGAATCTAACTGACCGGAAGGAATCAATGTTCCCAATAATTGGAGGGGCTCTTGGTGTATTGTCCCCCTCCACTCACCATAACCTGATCCTTGTGCCTTTCTGCTTTCAGGAACCCAACAACTGACAGCAGCCCAGCCTGTCTCTGAACATGAAGATACTGATGGAAGAGAAAAAGAAAGAGACCTGTAGTGCATCTGACACTCGCAGACACCAGCTCAGAAAATGCCACTGCACAGACTTCGTAGGGCAGTATAGTAGCGGAATCTGCACGTGATGAGTCACCGGGCATGAGTGGGCTGCAAACAGGCTGGGGGAAAGGGTAGTTCGGGTGCCAACTCCCCGGAGGGCAAGTTCGTGCATGAGTTCTGCACCACACGACTCAGATGATGACCTCGATGGGGAGGCCTTCAGAAGAAGAGAAATGGGCATGCACATGGAAATGCTAAATGCAACGGCAAGCCTGCCAGAGAACCTCATGTCGGTGTCAAGAAGCATGGAGGAGTCTGGCTCCAATATTGCACAGGGTTTGCGCAGAGCTTGGAGCCCATGATTTCCGGGATGGAAATGATAGACAACTCCATGAGAGACATTGTGGACCCAAATATGCTAGTAGGTATGATGGGCCATCTCACAACTTCCATTGCAGCAGAGGTGGATCAACCCAACGTCTCACTTCCTGCAGTGGAACCTCAGACTGTTGCCATCATCATTGGGTTTACAAATATTGAAAGGGGCATGCAGGGTATTGCAGCAGGCCAGAAATCTGTCCCCCAGCTAGAGTTGTTGGGACGCCGCCTGGGGGAGCGGCAGTGGCTCCATGGAGCATGAACCTGCTGTCCTCGCTCAGGATGACAGCATTCCTACTCCCACCACTGCCACTCCGACATTGCCCTTGCCGTTGCCTACCTGTCAGCCAGCCAGCATGATTGCTGCGAGGATAGTGGGCAATCCCCGTCATGATGTGCTGGGCCTGGTCTCGCACAACAACTGCACATTAAGTGAGTGGTAGCTTTGCGGTTTAGAAACATCTCAGGATTAGTATACGGAGCCTGCAAAGTTATGTGTGTGCAGTCGATGACACTCTGTACCATAGGGAATTCCGCTATCCTGGCAAAGCCACTGCATGCTGCTCCTGCTTCTCTCTGTTCAGAGAGAAGACACTGAAGTTTCTTCTCCTGGAGTAGAGAGCCTCTGTGACTTCCAGGATGCAGCGATGGACGGTGAAGAAGGAGATGTTAGCTATGTTTCCTGTTGCAAACTGGAAGGATCTGGTGGCAAAAAAACTGAGGGCCACAGTGACATTGCTGAGAGCCCTCCTGACCCCCCCCCCCCCCACCTCCTTCTCCCTCTGTGAGCATTTAGTCCTTTTCGCTGCCTCTGCTCCATCTCCCTGTCATACGTGAGCACGAGGGGCACTACAAGTAGAGCCCCCATGATTGGGAGCAAGTGGTGTGAGCAGAAGCCTGTAAATGAGAAGCAAGGTCTTCTGCACTTGCAGCAACCCTCATTGTGATCTCGGCAACTTTTAAACAAGTTTAGAGAGCTCCGAACAGTTGCACAAACTAAGACAGAGCCAGCAGAATTGAAGAAGCAAATCAGCTGCAAGTTCAAAGAATCATGGAAATTTAGGTCATAGAAGGAGGCCATTCAACCCATCGTGTCTGTGCCGGCTGAAAAAGAGCTATCCAGCTCTTTGCATTTGTGAAAATTCCACTTTCCAGCTCTTGGTCCGTAGCCCTGTAGGTTACGGCACTTCAAGTGTGTATCCAAGTATTTTTTAAATATGATGAGCATTTCTGCCTTTAGCACTCTGTCAGGCATCGAGTTCCAGACCCCCACCATCCTCTGGGTGGAAAAAGTGATCCTCAACTCCACTCTAATCCTTCTACCAATTACTTTAAATCTGTGCCCCCTGGTGATTGACCAGTTGTTGATGATCTCTTTAAATAGCACTGCTAGGGGCTCCTTCCTGCTGCTGAATGCTTGGTCAGCTGGTTGTGATTAGGAGAGGGCGTTAAAAGGAGTGGCGACATCCAAAATGACAGATTGTGCATTAAATTAGAGTTGCACGCACATTGACATCACAATCTGCCCAATCTAAATATCTGGAGCGACGCTGGCAACAGGAGCGCTACCGACCTCCCCAAAATGGTAGCTGCCGCGGGACCCCGGAAGTGGGCAGAAGCGACTCTGCCGCCATTTTTTCATCAGTCCGAGGGGCCAGCATCGTGAGAGGAGCGGCGCGGGAGGATAAACGACAGTGGCAGCGAGTCAGAGCAGCGGCAGTCTGAGAGGCCAGCATCGCGAGAGGAGCGGCGCGGGAGGATAAAGGATGACGGCAGCGACTGGGAGTGGCAGCAGTCCGAGGGGCCAGCTGGTGCAGAGGCCGAAGGTAAAACAAAGAAGTAGAAAGAAATCAAAAGGGATGTCACAGCCAAGCTGGTAAGTGATTGGCTGGTGGATTGGTGACTCTTTAATTTTTTATTTATTTTTATTTCCTTATCAGTAGGTAACCTTTGACATTGTTGCCAAATGAAGTTAATCTAAGTGTCAAGTCATGGCAGGAGAGCCCAGACCTGTGTCATGCTACTCCTGTGCCATGTGGGAAATCTGGGACGCTCCCAGTGTCCCTGACTATGTGTGCAGGAAGTGCATCCAGCTGCAGCTCCTGACAGACTGCATTGCAGCACTGGAGCTGCGTATGGATTCACTCTGGAGCATCCGCGATGCTGAGGATGTCGTGAATAGCACTTTTAGTGAGTTGGTCACACCGCAGGTAAAGGTTACTCAGGCAGATAGGGAATGGGTGACCATCAGGCAGAGCAGTGGAAGGAAGGTAGTGCAGGGGTCCCCTGCGGTCATCCCCCTCCAAAACACATACATCACCTTGGGTGCTGTTGGGGGGGGGGGGGGGGGGATGACTCATCAGGGGAGGGCAGAAGCAGCCAAGTTCATGACACCATGGGTGGCTCTGCTGCACAGGAGGGCAGGAAAAAACAGTGGAAGAGCTATAGTGGTAGGGAATTCTATTTTAAGGGGAATAGATAGACGTTTCTGCGGCCACAATCAAGACTCCAGGATGGTATGTTGCCTCCCTGGTGCAAGGGTCAAGGATGTCTGAGTGGCTGCAGGACATTTTGGAGGGGGAGGGTGAACAGCCAGTTGTCTTGGTGCATATAGGTACCAACGATATAGGTAAAAAACGGGATGAGGTCCTACAAGCTGAATTTAAGGAGCTAGGAGTTAAATTAAAAAGTAGGACCTCAAAAGTAGTAATCTCAGGATTACTACCAGTGCCATGTGCTAGTCAGAGTAGAAATAGCAGGATAGCTAAGATGAATACGTGGCTTGAGGAGTGGTGCAGGAGGGAGGGATTCAAATTCCTGGGACATTGGAACCGGTTCTGGGGGAGGTGGGACCAGTACAAACCTGACAGTTTGCACCTGGGCAGGACCAGAGCCAATGTCCTGGGGGGGGGTCGTGTCTGCTAGTGCTGTTGGGGAGGGTTTAAACTAATATGGTAGGGAGATGGAAATCTATGCAGGGAGACAGAGGAAAATAAAAGGGGCAGAAGCAAAAGACAGAAAGAAGAAAAGTAAAAGTGGAGGGCAGAGAAACCCAAGGCAAAAATCAAAAAGGGCCACATTACAGCAAAATTCTAAAGGGACAAAGTGTGTTAAAAAGACAAACATGAAGGCTCTGTGCCTCAATGTGAGGAGTATTCGTAATAAGGTGGATGAATTAACTGCGCAGGCAGCTATTAACGAATGTGATATAATTGGGATTATGACAACATGACTCCAGGGTGACCAAGGCTGGGAACTCAACATCCAGGGGTATTCAACATTCAGGAAGGATAGACAGAAAGGAAAAGGAGGTCGGGCAGCTTTGCTGGTTAAAGAGGAAATTAACGCAATAGTAAGGAAGGACATTAGCTTGGATGATGTGGAATCTGTATGAGTAGAGCTGCGGAACACCAAAGAGCAGAAAATGCTAGTGGGAGTTGTGTACAGACCACTAAACAGTAGTAGTGAGGTGGGGGACAGCATCAAACAAGAAATAAGGGATGTGTGCTATAAGGGTACAGCAGTAATCATGGGTGACTTTAATCTATATTTCGATTGGACTAACCAAACTGGTAGCAATACGGTGGAGGAGGATTTCCTGGAGTGTATTAGGGATGGTTTTCTAGACCAATATGTCGAGGAACCAACTAGAGGGTTGGCCTGGTCTAGACTGGTGATGTGTAATGTGAAAGGACTAATTAGCAATCATGTGCGAGGCCCCTTGGGGAAGAGTGACCATAATATGGTAGAATTCTTTATTAAGATGGAGAGTGACGCAGTTAATTCAGAAACTAGGGTCCTGAACTTAAGGAAAGGTAAGTTCGATGGTATGAGAAGTGAATTGGCTAGAATAGACTGGCGAATGGTATTTAAAGGGTTGACGGTGGATAGGCAATGGCAGACATTTAAAGATCACATGGATGAACTTCAACAATTGTACATCCCTATCTGGAGTAAAAATAAAATGGGGAAGGTGGCTCAACCGTGGCTAACAAGGGAAATTAGGGATAGTGTTAAATCCAAGGACAAGGCATATAAATTGACCAGAAAAAGCAGCAAACCTGAGGACTGGGAGAAATGTAGAATTCAGCAGAGAAGGACAAATTAGGAGGGGGAAAATAAAGTCTGCGACGCAAGCTTGCTGGGAACATAAAAACTGATTGCAAAAGCTTCTATAGATATGCGAAGAGAAAAAGATTAGTGAAGACAATCATAGGTCCCTTGCAGTCAGATTCAGGTGAATTTATAATGGGGAACAAAGAAATGGCAGACCAATTGAACAAATACTTTGGTTCTGTCTTCATGAAGGAAGGCACAAATAACCTTCTGGAAATACTAGGGGACTGAGGGTCTAGTGAGAAGGAGGAACTGAAGGAAATCCTTATTAGTCAGGAAATTGTGTTCGGGAAATTGATGGGATTGAAGGCCGATAAATCCCCAGGGCCTGAGTCTGCATCCCAGAGTACTTAAGGAAGCGGGCCCTAGAAATAGTGGATGCATTGATCATTTTCCAACAGTCTATCGACTCTGGATTAGTTCCTATGGGACTGGAGTGCAACTAATGTAACACCACTTTTTAAAAAAGGAGGGAGAGAAAAAACGGGGAATTATAGACCAGATAGTCTGACATCAGTAGTGGGGAAAATGTTGGAATCAATTATTAAAGATGAAATAGCAGCACATTTGGAAAGCAGTGACACGATTGGTCCAAGTCAGCATGGATTTATGAAAGGGAAATCATGCATGACAAATCTTCTAGAACCTTTTGAGGATGTAACTAGTAGAGTGGACAAGGGAGAACCAGTGGATGTGGTGTATTTGGACTTTCAAAAGGCTTTTGACAAGGTCCACACAAGAGATTAGTGTGCAAAATTAAAGCACATGGTATTGGGGGTAATGTATTGACATGTGGATAGAGAACTGGTTGGCAGACAGGAAGCAGAGAGTCATGATAAACGGGTCCTTTTCAGAATGGCAAGTAGTGACTAGTAGGGTGCCGCAGGGCTCAGTGCTGTGATCCCAGCTATTTACAATATACATCAATGATTTAGATGAAGGAATTGAGTGTAATATCTCCACGTTTGCAGATGACACTAAGCTGGAGGTGTGAGCTGTGAGGAGGATGCTAAGAGGCTGTAGGATGACTTGGACAGGTTAGGTGAGTGGGCAAATGCATGGCAAATGCAGTATAATGTGGATAAATATGAGGTTATCCACTTTGGTGGCAAAAACAGGAAGGCAGAATATTATCTGAATGGCGATAGATTAGGAAAAGGGGAGGTGCAACGAGACCTGGGTGTCATCAGTCATTGAAAGTTGGCATGCAGATACATCAGGCGGTGAAGAAGGCAAATGGCATGTTGACCGTCATAGCTAGGGGATTTGAATATAGGAGCAAAGAGGTCTTACTGCAGTTGTACAGGGCCTTGGTGAGGCCTCACCTGGAATATTGTGTTCAGTTTTGGTCTCCTAATATGAAGAAGGACATTCTTGCTATTGAGTGAGTGCAGCGACAGTTCACCAGACTGATTCCTGGGATGGCAGGACTTACCTAGGAGGAGAGACTGGATCGAGTGGGCCTGTGTTCACTGGAGTTTGGAAGAATGAGAGGGGATCTCATAGAAACATATAAAATTCTGACGGGACTGGGCAGGTTAGATGCAGGATGTTGGGGAAGTCGAAAACCAGGGGTTACAGTCTAAGGATAAGGCGTAAGCCATTTAGGACCGAGATGAGGCGAGGCTTCTTCACTCAGAGTCGTTAACCTGTGGAATTCTCTACCGCAGAGAGTTGTTGAAGCCAGTTCGTTAGATATAGTCAAGAGGCATTTAGATATGGCCCTTTCGGCTAAAGGGATCAAGGGGTATGGAGAGAAAGCGGGAAAGGGGTACTGAGGTGAATGATCAACCATGATCATATTGAATGGTGGTGCAGGCTCGAAGGGCCAAATGGCCTATTCCTGCACCTATTTTCTATGTAAAACCGTCTTAATGGCTGATGCTAACCCCCTGGATTTCTAGGGCTGTATCTCTTGAAGAATACAAATACTACCAGTGAAACATCCATGGGGGAAAAAATCTTGAGATTTCTTAATAATCAAAAAGGTAACCAAGAAAAACTCCAGGATATCTATCCCTCATCATAAAAGTGATGTATCTGTGTGTGCTTCCTGTCATTTGACTGTCACACTTCAGCTATCATAAACTGGCATTACACTTTATTGATTAGCTCAAAGTAAAACAGCAGCATATTGGAACTGAGGGGCTAGGTAATGAATGAATCAAAAGTGAAGCTAGAAAATTTATAAAAAGGGAAAAAATAGTCAGAGAAAACTAGCAAGAAATATAAAAAAACAGATTGTAAGCTTCTACAAGTATGCAAAAAGGAAGAAAGTTGCAAAAGTCAACATTGGAGGCTGAGGCAGGAGAAATTACTATGGGCAATAAGGAAATGGCAGAAATGTTAAACAAATATTTTGTATCTGTCTTCACAGCAGAAGGTGCAAAAAGCATACCTAAAATGGTGGGGAGCTGAGGGTCTAATGAGGATAAATAACTTAATGTAATTCATATAAGCAGAGAAAAAGTACTAGAGAAACTAATGGGACTAAAAGCCGACAAATCCCTGGATCTGACGGCCTGCATCCTAGGATTCTAAAAGAAGTGACAGCAGAAATAGTGGATGCATTGGTTTTGAATTCGATTCCCCAGATTCTAGAACGGTCCCAACGGATTTGGAAGGTATCAAATGTAACACTGCTATTCAAGAAAGGAAGGAGAGAGAAAACAGGAAACTTCAGGTCAGTTAGCTTGACATCAGTCATCGGGAAATGTTGGAATCCATTGTTAAGGAAGAGGTATCAGTATTAGGCAGAGTCAACATGGTTTTATGAAAATGAAATAGTTTTTGACAAATGTATTAGAGTTTTTTGAGAATGTAACTAGCAGGGTAGATAAAGGGACCAGTGGATGTAGTATTTTCGGATTTCTAAAAGGCATTCGATAAGGTACCACATAAAAGGTTATTACACAAAATAAGGGCTCGTGGGATTGGAGGTAATGTATTAGCATGGATAGAGGATTGGTTAACGGACAGAAAACAGAGAGTAGGAATAAATGGCCGTTTTCAGGTTGGCAGGCTGTAACTAGTGGGGTGCCTCAAGGATCAGTGCTGGGGTCTCAGCTATCTGTACTCATGACCTAGCTGAAGAGACCAAGTGTTATGTATCTAAGTTTGCTGACAATACAAAGCTAGGTGAGACAGTAAGCTGTGAGGAGAACACAAAGCTTCTGAAAAGGGATATAGATAGACGAAGTGAGTGGTCAGTTAGGTGGCAGATGGAGTATAATGTAGGGAAATGTGAGGTTATTCACTTTGGTAGGAAGAATAGAAAAACACTATTTTTCAAATGGTGAGAAACTTTTAAATGTTGGTGTTCAGAGAGATTTGGGTGTCCTTGTGCAAGAAACACAGAAAGCTAGCATGCAGGTACAGCAAGCAATAAGGAAGGCAAATGGCATGTTGTCCTTTATTGCAAGGGGGTTGGAGTATTAGAGTAAGGAAGTCTTGCTACAATTGTACAGGGCTTTGGTGCGACCACACCTGGAGTACTGTGCACAGTTTTGGTCTCCTTATCTAAGGAAGGATATACTTGCCTTGGAGGCGGTGCAACGACGGTTCACTAGATTAATTCCTGGGATGAGAGGGCTGTCTTATGATGAGAAATTGTGTAGAATAGAGGATTGGCTAACTAACAGAGAACAGAGAGTTGGGATAAATGGTTCATTCTCTGTTTGGCAACCAGTAACTAGTGGGGTGTGGCAGGGATCAGTGCTGGGACACCAACTATTTACAATCTATATTAACACCTTGGAAGAAGGGACTGAGTGTAACGTAGCCAAGTTTGCTGACGATAGAAAGATGGGAGGAAAAGCAATGTGTGAGGAAGACGCAAAAAAACTACAAAAGGACATAGACAGGCTAGGTGAGTGGGCAAAAATGTGGCAGATGGAATATAATGTTGGAAAGTGTGAGGTCATGCACTTTGGCAGAAAAAAAATCAAAGAGCAAGTTATTATTTAAATGGAGAAAGATTACAAAGTGCCGCAGTACAGCGGGACCTGGAGGTACTTGTGCATGAAACACAAAAGGATAGTATGCAGGTACAGCAAATGATCAGGAAGGCCAATGGTATCTTGGCCTTTATTGCAAAGGGGATGGAGTATAAAAGCAGAGAAGTCTTGCTGCAGCTATATAAAGTATTGGTGAGGCCACACCTGGAATACTGCGTGCAGTTTTGGTTTCCATATTTACGAAAAGATATCCTTGCTTTGGAGCCAGTTCAGAGAAGGTTCACTAGGTTGATTCTGGGGATGAGGGGGTTGACTTCTGAGGAAAGGTTGAGTAGGTTAGGCCTCTACTCATCGAAGTTCAGAAGATTGAGGTGTGATCTTGTATAAGATTATGATGGGGCTTGACAAGGTGGATGCAGAGAGGATGTTTCCACTGTTGGGGAGACTAGAACTAGGGGGCATATTCTTAGAATAAGGGGCTGCCCATTTAAAACTGAGATGAGGAGAAATTTCTTCTGAGGGTTGCAAATCTGTGGAATTCGCTGCCTCAGAGCTGTGGAAGCTGGGACATTGAATAAATTTAAGACAGAAATAGACAGTTTCTTAAACGATAAGTGGATAAGGGGTTATGGGGAGCGGACGGGGAAGTGGAGCTGAGTCCATGATCAGATCAGCCACGATCTTATTGAATGGCGGAGCAGGCTCGAGGGGCTGTATGGCCTACTCCTGTTCCTATTTCTTATGTTCTTATTAATAGGCCTATACGCTCTGGAGTTTAGAAGAATGAGAGGTGATCTCATTGAAACATACAAGATTCTGAAGTGGATTGACTGGTTAGATGCTGAGAGGTTGTTTGCCCTGGCTGGAGTGTTTCGAGCTGGAGGAGCACAGTTTCAGGATAAGGGGTATGCCATTTAAGACTGAGATGAGGAGGGTTTTCTTCACTCAGCAGGTTGTGAATCTTTGAAATTCTCTGCCCCAGAGGGCTGTGGATGCTGAGTCTCTGAATATATTCAAGGCTGAGATATAGATTTTTGGAGTCTCGGGGAATCAAGGAATTCTTATGTTCTTAAAACTATCAATTACTAAGGACGTATCAAAACAGAATTTACAATAATAAGACAACCTATGAAATATTCTAAGGGGGTAGAGTTCTAGCGCAGTTTGCCCAAAATAGGCCAAATCCGTGCAAACGATTGCAGAATTTCAAGTGCAAGTTACGTTCAGCACATATCGAGTTTCCAACTTTTTGAATTTTTGCGATGGTTTAAAAAACCTTGCACTAGAAGCTGGCCCCGCCCACTAAATTGACCGTGCCCCAGATGGAATTAGTCACCATGTTGAAGTTCTGCTAATTGCACTCATTTGCAGTTTTTCAAGATGGCTCTTAAAATGAAACTTTTTTTTAGGCACAAGAGCAGCAATAGGCACCTTTAAAAAGCTTTTAAAAATGTTAATTTACTTAGGAATTATCACATGACTTGGTATTGGCATGCTCAGTTCACTCTGATCTAATAAAGCAAGCACATGGACTGGCAACACATCATTTCTCTGTCCTTCATTTGTTCCACCTAAGTATATTTCATTTTGGCAATGAGGATGGGATGCTAAAGCTATTTTTAGGGATCATGGAAGGACATAATGTTCCACCTTCGAGTGGACAAGTTGAAGGTGAATTTGTGACACCTAAACTCCATTTTTGCAATATTTTACCGTTAATGCTCATGCAGAATCGTCTGTGCTTTGCCTTTGCGTGTATGTGTACACAGTACCAGTGGCGTTGATTCTCACAGGTAGCACGCTGAGTCACTGTTCGACGGGATCAGGACAATCATAGCCATGCCTACAGGATTCATTGGAAACCTCAGCATGTGTGACCGAGCCCGCGAACCATTCAATTCTTACATTGAGCAGATGGAGATTTTTTTTAAGCCAATAACATTATTGCGACCGAAGGTGCATATGAGAATGTTCAAGCTCAAAATAAAGTAATTAGTGAATGGAAGAAAGCAATTTTTCTAATGGAGATCGGGCCAGATGTCCACGGACCATCGTGCCAGGAAAAGCAAAGGATGTGTTATTTGAAGACATTGTCGATAAACTGGAGGACCATTTCAACCCAAAGCTGTTAGAAATAGCAGAGAGCTGTAAGTTTGGTACCAGAAACCAAAAATAAAGTGAAACCATCAGTGAGTACATCATAGCTCTTAAGAACCTTGCATCATAACTTCAGCACATTTTTGGATCGTGCGTTGCAAGATAAGTTTGTGTGTAGACTGGTGGATGAGCGCACGCAATCCAAGTTACTGAACACTCCAAACCTAACGTTTGACACAGCATGAAAAATTGCCCCATCTATGGAGATGGTGTCTAAGAATGCTAGGGTGCTCCGTCCAACTCACGTGACTAGTGCAGCTGAGATCTACAGACATAAAGCCACCGCTAAACCTAAAACTGTGAAATCGAGTCAAAAGCATGTCGGTGTGAGCAGTTCAGTGAATTGTCATCATTGCAAAGAAAATCACTCATCACAGTCCTGCCAATAGACATGCAAAGTGTTTTCACGCCCAGAAGCAAGGCCATATTTCAATAGCTTGCGGCGCTAGATCCAAAGCAGGAAGTAAGAAGCATTCTCGTGGCAATGCAATGCAGTGACAACAAAATGGAGGCGTTCACAATATTGTAGTGAACCCACCTGATGTTGAAGAACTAGGCATCTATAGAATCTATGCCACTAGCGGCAATGCTAGCAGTCATGAAAAAGACTTCTGTACAAAACTTTTGATTAAAGAGCAATATATTGATATGTGTATTGACATGGCAGCGGACTGCTCTGTCATGAGTAAGGACACATATGAGAGTAAGTTTAATCAAGTACCACTTAAAGAGTACCGTAGAGTTAAAAGCCTACTCCGGAGAAATCCTGCAAGGCCATCAGGGATGTGAGCATCGCTTGCAAGGCCACAATTTATCGCCATCCATAATTGCCCTTGAGAAGGTGGCAGTGAGCTGCCGCCTTGAACTGCTGCAGTTCTTGTGGTGAAGGTACTCCCAGTGCTGTTAGGGAGGGAGTTCCAGGATTTTGACCCAGCGATGATGAAGGAACAGCAATATATTTCCAAGTCAGGATGGTATGTAACTTGGAGGGAATCTGGAGGTGATAGTGCTCCCATGCGCCTGCTGCCCCTGCCCTTCCAGGTGGTAGAGGTCGTGGGTTTCGGAGGTGCTGCTGTGCATCTTTATAGATGGTACACACTGCAGCCACGGTGTGCTGGTGGTGCTTGAGGTGCCATTCAAGCAGGTTGCTTTGTCCTGGATGGTGTCGAGCTTCTTGAGTGTTGTTGGAGCTGCACTCAGCCAGGCAAGTGGAAAGTATTCCATCACACTCCTGACTTGTGCCTTGTATATGGTGGAAAGGCTTTGGGAAGGCAGGAGGTGAATCACTCGCCGCAGAATACCCAGCCCCTGACCCATTCTTTTTGTCACAGTATTTATGTGGCTGGTCCAGTTATGTTTCTGGTCAATGGTGATCCCCAGGATGTTGATGGTGGGGGATTTGGCAATGGTAATGCTGCTGAATGTCAAAGGGAGGTGGTTAGACTCTCGCTTGTTGGAGATGGTCATTGCCTGGCACTTGTGTGGCACGAATGTTACTTGCCACATATCAGCACAAGCCTGAATGTCGTCCAGGTCTTGTGCATGCAGGTCTGGACTGCTGCAATATCTGAGGTGTTGTGAATGGAACTGAACACTGTGCAATCATTAGCGAACATCCCCACTTCTGACATGATGGAGGCAGGGACAGATTAAGGGTGCCTCGGGCAGTACCCCGGCCATGGCCCCCCCTATTCCCATTCCCATTCTGCAATAAATGACATTAGTGAGCTAAGTCACAGGGCACTATACTGACTACGCATCAAGTCGAGGTCAGGACTAAATCTCAGGTTATGATCTCATTGATACTATGATGACACTCATTTAATATTTTATGTTTCCAAACAATCAAACCAATACCTTGGTGAAACCCTATATAAACAGTAAACACCAACGCTTTTATAAAAAAAAATCTTTACATTTTAAATCGACAATGATAACAATTTAGAACAAGGCAGTGCAATTTTTTTGGAAGACCATCATTTGTCATTTGCATTCCATTTTCTCCACAGAGGCAACTACAAGTATAATATTACATTGGTCTTTTCCTAGATTTTTGTTGGCTAAACTCAATGATTTTCGAGAAGTCAAGTCCTCTCAGTACTTCGCTCTCGATACTCATGCTTGAAAGACTATTAAGTCGATCTTGTCCCATTCGGTGCCTGACCTCATCCTTGATGCATTTTAGTTTTGAAAAGGACCGCTCACCACTGCAATTTGATACCATCATCGACAGATATATCCGAAGAGCTATTTCAATGTTAGAAAAGATTTGGGTGAAGGCGTGTGTATGGAGGAATTGGTACATTCTCAGCTCTGCTGACTTAGTTTGTTTGACAGAAATTGAGGTTTGAAGCTCTGTTGAGGATGCCACCAAGCTCGAAAACTGGATGAATTCACTTTCAATCATAGGTTCCAAATTTTTGGGATAGGAGTGGGCAAGATTTGCTGCGGCTTACTTGATCTCATGAGTCGAGAGAGCGGCTTGCTTGGACAGGAATCCAAACTTGCAGTTGATTTCCTTGTATGCTTCAAGGTGGTGTTTCAAGGTACTGATTAGTTGATCAATGATGACAAGGAACACTTCAGTTTTGAATTTCTCCTTGGGTGACAACAGTGTTTTCAGCATCTTCATCGTCATAGCGGCAGTTGCGTACCCGGACGCGCCTCTCAGCTGAATTGTACTCGCTGTGGCCACACAGTTTAGAAACATAGAAAATAGGTATAGGAGTAGGCCATTCGGCCCTTCGAGCCTGCACTGCCATTCAATGAGTTCATGGCTGAACATGCATCTTCAGTAACCCATTCCTGCTGTCTCGCCATACCCCTTGATTCCCCTAGTAGTAAGGACTACATCTAACTCCTTTTTGAATATATTTAGTGAATTGGCCTCAACAACTTCCTGTGGTTGAGAATTCCACAGGTTCACCACTCTCTGGGTGAAGAAGTTTCTCCTCATCTCGGTCCTAAATGGCTTACCCCTTATCCTGAGACTGTGACCCCTGGTTCTGGACTTCCCCAACATCGGGAACATTCTTCCTGCATCTAACCTGTCTAAACCCGTCAGAATTTTAAACGTTTCTATGAGATCCCCTCTCATTCTTCTGAACTCCAATGAATACAAGCCCAGTTTATCCAATCTTTCTTGATATGTCAGTCCTGCCATCCCGGAAATCAGTCTGGTGAACCTTCGCTGCACTCCCTCAATAGCAAGAATGTCCTTCCTCAAGTTAGGAGACCAAAACTGTACACAATACTCCAGGTGTGGCCTCACCAAGGCCCTGTACAACTGTAGTAACACCTCCCTGCCCCTGTACTCAAATCCCCTCGCTATGAAGGCCAACATGCCATTTGCTTTCTTAACCGCCTGCTGTACCTGCATGTCAACCTTCAATGACTGATGTACCATGACACCCAGGTCTCGTTGCACCTCCCCTTTTCCTAATCTGTCACCATTCAGATAATAGTCTGTCTCTCTGTTTTTACCACCAAAGTGGATAACCTCACAATTATCCACATTATACTTCCTCTGCCATGCATTTGCCCACTCACCTAGCCTAACCAAGTCACTCTGCAGCCTCATAGCATCCTTCTCGCAGCTCACACTGCCACCCAACTTAGTGTTATCCGCAAATTTGGAGATACTACATTTAATCCCCTCGTCTAAATCATTAATGTACAATGTAAACAGCTGGGGCCCCAGCACAGAACCTTGCGGTACCCCACTAGTCACTGCCTGCCATTCTGAAAAGTACCCATTTACTCCTACTCTTTGCTTCCTGTCTGCCAACCAGTTCTCAATCCACATCAGCACACTACCCCCAATCCCATGTGCTTTAACTTTGCACATTAATCTCTTGTCGAAGGCCTTCTGAAAGTCCAAATACACCACATCAACTGGTTCTGCCTTGTCCCACTCTACTGGAAACATCCTCAAAAAATTCCAGAAGATTTGTCAAGCATGATTTCCCTTTCACAAATCCATGCTGACTTGGACCTATCATGTCACCTCTTTCCAAATGCACTGCTATGACATCCTTAATAATTGATTCCATCATTTTACCCACTACCGATGTCAGGCTGACCGGTCTATAATTCCCTGTTTTCTCTCTCCCTCCTTTTTTAAATCCCTAGGTCTTCGAAGTCCTCAAACTCTGTCTGCTGGGTTTTGACAAAATCGACAAGGGGCTCGAGTAAGGACACCATGATGTTCAGATTCAAGCCGGTTTCTTGGTCAGGTGAAAGCGCTTCAAGACTGTGTTCCAAATAACAATGAGAATAGCTGAATCCAGTTCGCCAAGGATCAACTGAGCTTCATTTCGGCATTCAACTTTCTGCTCCACATCAGCTGCCAGGGATTCCAACACTTCGCATATGGGAATGTAACTTTTGAGCAGGGCTGACACTGCTTCATACCTTGCTGACCATCGAGTAGCAGAAAGCTGTTTAATGACAGACAGCCCTGAAGGCTTTCGTTTTTCATAAAGCAGTTGCCAGCGATGTGTCAATGCAGAGAGAAAAGTGTACAACTTCTGTACAATGTCAAAAAATCTGACGATTACTGGCCTGCATTCAGTTTTTCCCCACAAGGTTGAGTGGGTGTGCTGCGCATGGTATAAACGTCAAATATGGGCATTGCTCTTTGATGGTAGTTTGGACAACAATGTATTTCCCACTCATATTTGAAGCATTATCATAAGATTGTCCGTGACAATTTTGTGTGTCGATCCTATTCTCATCCAGAAAGGCCAGTATTATTTCTGCTATTTCTTGTCCAGTATGACCAATTATCAGCAAGTACTTTAGGAACCTTTTCTCAGGACCAGTCGGTAGAACATAGCGGATGACAAATGTCAGCTGACCTGAGTGTGTGACATCTGGAGTTGAATCAACAGATATTGAATAGAACTTCGCTGATTTCACTTCCTGGATAATCGCCTCAAGTACTTTGCCACCCATTAGACTAATCAGTTCGTCACAAGTGGTGGAAGATAAGTATGAAGTATGCCCTTCGGCTTTGTTGGCGAACCGCTTGATATGTTCAGCAAGAAATACATCATAGTTTGTGATAACCTCCAACACACCCAGATAATTACCATTACTTGGAGACCCAATGATTTTGTTCTCGTTCACAGAGAAATGTTATCTCACAGGCAGACTGCTCTAGCACCTTGCACCAGTACTGCCGTTCATTATTAAACTGGAAGACAATATGACCATCCACACAACCGGTGTCTGCTTGTCTAGTGCACATTACTACCATGGCTTCTCTCTGCTGGATGCTGTTTTTGTGAGATGAAATGTTCATCTCCATGCTTCCAGTCATTAAACCCATGAGTAAAGTGGCTACTTGTTCATGCTGTGACCTTGCAAGCAAAGCAGTATACTCTATGTTTTGAAGGTGAATAACAGCTACGTTCGCTCCACACATTTCCCTGTCAGCGGGTGCATGTGTGAAGAAGGACTTGGAGCAGTATCGGCAACACCCTTCCTTGGCATGAATCACACCGGAGTTTTGGAAGTCTGTATCACAGTTTCGGCAGTCCTCTCTACCTTCTGCAATCCAATGGCTTTGCATGTCTTCTGAGATATTGTCTCCCCAAGCCCAATGTCACTCGTAAGTTGCATCTCTTTCAGCTCAGTATGCACCAGTTGATTTTCATCATCTTCAACTTTTTGGACTTGGAGCTCCAACTCGGCCAACTCCGGGTCCAGTGCCACTAGTAGTTTTGTTGTTGAAGTTGACTGCACAACGTCATCTTGGTCTTCATCTTCATGATCTTGAGTTTTTAGTTGGAAAAAATTATCTAGTTTAAACAGTTCAGCTACTTCTCGTCTCTTTTGCTCTTCGCGTAGCTAGTGCTCTTTTTTGCCCCCGATTTGTGTGTAGAATGCATCTCTAGAAAAAAGGCATCTCGAGTCTGTTTACATCAAGTCGAGAATAACATGCGCCTGAGCCCTCGCGGCTTTGCTCTGCTCTTGCTACGTCACTTATGTCAATACTGTTTAACCTTGCCCTTAATCCGACCCTGTATGGGCCCCACTTTAGGCTTGGGCCCCGGGCAACTGCCCCATCTGCCTCCCCCTTAATCCGTTCCTGGATGGAGGGAATGACATTGAAGAAGCAGCTGAAGATGTTTGGGCTTAAGACACTGTCCTGAGCAACTCCTGCAGTGTTGTCCTGGGGTTGAGTTGATTGACCTCCAACCACCACAACCTAGGTATGACTCCGGTCACTGGAGAATTTTCCTCCTGATTGCCATTAACTTTGATGTTATTGGTGAGTAAGTGCCGCTTGATAGCACTGTCGATGACACCTTCCACCATTTTGTTGATGACTGAGAGTAGGCTGATGGGGCAGTAATTGGCCGGATTGAATTTGTCCTGCTTTTTGTGTCCAGGCCATACCTGGGCAGTTTTCCACATTGTCTGGTAGATGCCAGTGTTGTAGCTGTACTGGACTAGCTTGCCTAGAGGTGTGGCTAGTTCTGGAGCACAAGTCTTCAGCACGACAGCTGGGATGTTGTCAGGGCCCATAGCCTTTGCTGTATCCAGTGCGCTCAGTCTTGATATCACGTGGAATGACTCAATTGGCTGAAGACTGGCTTCTGTAATGGCGGGGATCTCAGGAGGAGGCTGATATGGATCATCCACTCAGCACTTCTGGCTGAAGATGGTTGCAATGGCTTCAGCCTTGTTTTTTACCTGCGTGCTGGACTCCGTCATCATTGAGGATGGGGATATTCATGGAGCCTCCTCCTCCTGTTTGGTTGTGGGCAATTAAACAACTTTCACGACTGGATGTGGCAGGACTGCAGAGCTTTGATCTACTCCGTTGATTGTGGGATTGCTTAGCTCTGTTTATAGCATGCTGCTTAATATGCATGTAGTCCTGTGTTGCAGCTTCCCCAGGTTTGTACCTTATTTTTAGGTACACCTGGTTCCGCTCCTGGCATTCCCTTCTGAACTCCTCATTGAACTATGGTTGGTCCCCTGGCTTGATGATAACATTAGAGATGGATATGCTAGGCCATGAGGTTATAGATTGTGGTGGAATACAATACAATTCTGTTGCTGCTGATGGCTCAAAACGCATCATGGATGCCCAGTTTTGAGCTGCTAGATCTGTTCTGAATCTATCCCCTTTAGAATGGTGGTAGTGCCACACAACACAATGGAGGATGTCTTCAGTGGGAAGACGGGATTTTGTCTCCACAATTGCGGTGATCATTGCTACCAATGCTGTCATGGACCGATGCATTTGCGACAGGTAGATTGGTGAGGACGAGGTCAAGTAGGTTTTTACCTTCTGTTGGTTCTCTCACCACCTGCTGCCGGCCCAGTCTGACAGCAATGTCCTTCAGGACTCGGCCAGCCTGGTCAGTAGTGGTGCTCCCCAACCACTCTTGATGGACAATGAAGTCCCTCATCCAGAGTACATTCTGTGCCATTGCTGTCATAACTGGAAAAGTACCGGGGTAGGTTTAGGCAAATGTGGACAAATGAAATGTACAGTTCAACACAATGGCCAATCAGTAAAGCTGCCAATTATTGTAGCAAGCTACAGCAGGCCAACTCTCTTGGGCAAAGACTGGTTGAGGAAGATAAAACTAGACTGGAAAAATGTCTTTGGTGTAGATGCTTTAAAGAAGCACCATGCTGAACAGGTACAAAAGCATATTCACAGACAGTTATAAGGGCATCACTGGGTCTGATGTGTACTTTGGAGGCTCAATCTTTGAGTATATTCAAGACAGAAATCGTTAGATTTTTGAATATTAAAGAAATCGAGGGATATGCGGACAGTGCAGGAAAGTGGAGTTGAGGTAGAAGATCAGCCATGATATTGAATGGCGGAGCAGGCTCGAGGGACCGAATGGCCTGCTCCTGCTCCTAATTCTTATGTTCTGTGTTCTTATGTTCTTATATCCAGATCAAGTCCAATGCAAAGCTTTTCCCCTTGGCATTGAAAAGTAAGGTGGAGGAAGAGCTCGCAAAGCTCAGAGCAAATAGAGTGCTTGTAAATACTGACAAAAGTGAATGGGCTACTCTGATTATGGTAGTGACCAAAGCAGACAAAACTGTACACTTGTGCAGTGATTACAAAATTACTATCAACCAAACATTTAACTGAGCAGTACCCTTTACCTACATCGCAGCATTTGTAAGCAACACTCTCTGGGTCAAAGGTTTTCTCCAAGCTTGACCTGGCGCTCAGCTGAATGTTGACACAGACTCAACAGTATCTCAACATGAACACACACACAGGACTGCACTCATACACCAGATTGCTGTATGATGTATAGTCCTCCCCCAAAATCTTCCAGGCTATGGTGGATAAGACTTTGCAAGAAGTTCCAAATTGCTTATGCAATCAAGACAATGTGCTGATCGCAACAAGCAGCGAGGAATAAATCTAGAAGTGTTAGCTATAGTGCTTCAAAGGTTGAATGCCCACAATATCATATTGAAAAGGAGCAAATGTGCTTTTGTGCAGCCCGAGGTTGTGTACCCTGGTCTGAAAGTTGATGCAAATAGCTTGCAACCAGTGAAGGAAAAGGTTGATGCTGTCAACAATGCTTCAAAGCCACAGAACTTGTCTGAGTTAAGAGCTTTCCTTGGAATCTTCCAGTACTATGCACGTTTCTTACCTGAGTTAGCGACCATGTTAGTTCCATAGCACAAGCTCCTCAAGAAGGCTGTCCAGTGGAAGTGAACTAAAGCACAACAGCTTTACGACACTTGTAAGAGAAGTCTCTCTAGCGATGCTCTACTGTGCACTACGACAGAGTGTGAGCTTAAGTTAACGTGTGATACTTCCAGCTATGGGGTGGGAGATGTCATAAGCCACGTAAAGGATGATGGCCAAGAGAAACCAATCGCGTTCACATCGTGAACCCTCACAATGAAATAGACTACATGCAAATTGAAAAGGAAGCACTCGCCACAGTGTTTGAAATCAAGAAATTCCAACAGTTCCTGATCAGCAGAAGGTTTACCCTGATAACCAATCACAAATTGCTCCTAGCAATATTGGGGCCCAAATCTGCCATCCCTGCAATGGCTGCATCAAGAATGCAATGTTGGGCAGTGTTGTTGTCACAGTTATCACATGATTGAATATCGCACTTCAAAGCAAAACGCAATTGCAGATGCCTTGTCCAGGTTGCTACATGAGGACTCGTGTGTTGGGACTGAAGGTGCGATTTTCACGCTAGGTGCAGTTGACAAAGACTTTCTTGTGAATGCAACTGAGATTGCAGATGAGACTCAAAAGGACTCTACTGAAAAGTGTCATGTATTCTACTGTCATTGTAACCCATGTATAAACTGACCTAAGTTGTACACCTTGAGAACATTGACCACTAGGTGGTGAACTTGTGGGAGACACTCCTAACCTGAACTTTCAGCTATAAAAGGGGAAGCTCCACCCACCTTCATCACTTCAGTGCTGGAATAAAGGTTACTGGTCACAGAGTGACCTCTCAAGTATGGGCCTCGTGTGCATTTATACTGTATAGTAAGGACATATTAAAAAGAGTGTATGAAACCACCTTGAATGGATGGACTGATCAGTGTATAGACACAGAATTGAAACCATTCCATAACATAGTATTGAGTTGTCTTGTGAGCAAGATTGTGTCAAGTGGGAAAACAGTGGTAGTACTTACTACTTTGAGAGAGAAAATTCTGGCCGAACTTCATACTGAACATCCAGGGATTGTCAGTATGAAATCAATTGCAAGAAGCTTTGTTTACTGGCCTGGAATGGACAATAATCTTGAATCACTTGTCAGCAATTGCCAAAGTTGCAGAAACAAATCACCCAAAACTCCACTACAACCCTGGTTATAGCCAAGTAGACCTTTTCAGAGAGTTTATGTAGACTGCTGTGAGAAAGCAAATGATTATTTCCTGGTATTTGGAGATGATCACTCAAAATGGAATGAAGTGAAACAAATAGGTTCAAACAAGTCTGAGATAGAAAGAGGATCATCTTTGAGTTGAAAACAAAAATAAAACAGCCCAAAAATTGGTTCAACAACAAAACCTTCTGTCAGGAGATCAGGAAGGCTCCACAAGCCTGTTATTGAACTGCATTTGTAGTTCAATTAAAAGAAAAAAAGGCAGGAGTTTTTGTTATGTGATACGTGTAATGCTGGGAAAGGTGGGACCATAGATTTGTATTTGAGGGGGGAATACATGCATTTTTTTTTAAGGGGAAATCAGTGTAATGTATTATCACATGGTTTGGTATGAGCATGCTCAGTTCGCTCTGGCCCAATAAAGTAAGCACATGGACTATCAACTCATCGTGTCTCTGTCCTTCATTTGTTCTACCCACATATATTACAGAAACTGCATGGTATAACAAATGAAACTAATAAATAGTTCTGTATAGTCAATTTAAGTTACTTAAAATCAGGTTACTCACAGATGGTGGACTTGATACTTATTAAAAATGCTTATTTTTTGTGATAAACCCATTTTCAGCTCTATTAATAAAACTGCACCAAGTTACCACTTTTAAATATATCAAGGAACATATTTTGATGCAAAAAAAAATTATGTTCCAGGACACTGTCCTATTGCGATGGTTCATGGGCGATTTTATGGTTGTAATTATGCAAATATATTTGAGTGGAAACTTGAACCATAAAATTAATTTGGAAAACCAGCACAATATTTAGCCCAATGTGTGTCCGAATTGCCTATTGAGCCAAAGCGGAAACTCTATCCCAGGATTTTCAACATAATAAAATAATAAAAATAACATAGTTAACAATAATGTGATTAATTTTATTTAAAAAGTTGCTATTTGTGTGTTTGCCCAGCTTCATTAGAAGGCCTCCCACAAAGTCTGGACTTCAAATTGATACTTTGATTCAGAGCTAGCTGTTAGCTGTTAGCTTCAAGGAGAAGGTGCAACCTGAAAACATGCAAAATTTCTCATTCTCCATCAGTAGGATTCTGTCAGTGTGAATGAGAGGCTGTTTCACAATTGGTAAGGTCTACCTTCTCTCTGTGTAAAATTATTTTTGATTTGAGTTTCTCCAGATGATTTGAAAACATTCAGCAGAATTAAATTTTCAGGTAAATGTTTTATATGTTACCATTTCTGTTTAGTTCAGAGTGGCAGCAAAAATCCGAGATAGCTATCCAGACAGACAGTTTAGGGCAGAATTTCCTCCGGAGTAACACCAGTTTACCGAGTAGGATGCCATCCAGTTACTCTATTCTACCAGTAACCGCTAGAGATATTAAGACATTTTTTGAACTAGCTTTAAATACTACTGGCTCTCACAAGTATGTTATATGCTGATCGCAGACACAATGTTGGTAACAACAGCTGAACAATAACTGAAAAAGCAAAGTCGCAGGAAATAGCCAGTCAGATGATTTACTGACTGATTCTGGCTCGTTTTTAAATTAATTGTCTGAATGCTTTAGACAACTTCTCGCTCACCTTTGTCAAGAATTATTGATAAGTTAGATACTCAATCTGTAATTGCTGCGACTTTACTAGTAGCCATGGAGCTTACTGAAACAATTAATTTGTACGCTATTGATTCTTCCAGACTCATTTCAGTAATAATGCAGTAAACATGTCGGACTGTGTAATTGAGTTCACAGAGGCCTTGCTGAAGACAGCATCTCAGTACAGTACATACACTTACCTAAAATTACACAGTGGAACTGAAAATAAAGAAGAAATGTTGTACTCTTGCTGGAATATTAAGGCTAATTGTTTGCACAGATAGTGAGATACAGGCACACATTCACAATATCTTTCTGTACATAAGTAGCAAAGGACTCTCTTCAATTAAACTTTAAATGGCAGTTGATGAATGTATTTACAGGTGTATCAATTACCCTTGCTTCACATGTGACGACTTTATTCTGTGGCACTGTTGGCCATTTTTGACCCAGATGTTCAAGAAATAAGAGTACAGGGTTTAATAGAAGTGGCAGTGGACATGGCTTTAAGACATGGCCAATGATTTTATGCTTTATTCATGGGACCATTTCAAGCACAAATGTAATGATCCACAAGAGAGCTACATGTACAGTTAAAGAACATGCTTTTGGCATGTTGAAGAAATATCTCTGATATCTCACCAGATTGAGAAGCAATGGCAAACTTTTAAAGAAATATTTTATAATTCTCAATGAATATACATTCCATTGCGAAATAAAAGCTCCACGGGAAAAGTTATCCAGCCATGGCTAACTAAAGATGTTGAGCATAGTATTAGATTAACAGAGGAGACTTCGGGGCTGAAATTGCACTCTGCCCCAAACGGGGTGCACATTTTGACTTAAATTATTCTCCGCCCCAATCCATGGGGCAGAGAATAGAGGGATTTTACCCTCTTTTCATCTATGATTTTGTTGGGGCGGTGTTTCGTGAGGCGGAAGTGGGTCAGGTGGGAGGTGTCATCTGCGCTGAGCATGTCACTGCGACACGGACGTGCCGAATCACGCTGATGAGTAGCAATTTCCCTCCCCTTCAGTTAAAGGGGAGGCCTGCTGCGAGCTGTGCAGCCACTTTAGTGGCGCCCACTGGCCACCGGGGCAGGTTTTGACTGGGCCAGCAGTCTGGAACCCAAGAGAGGGTATTATATTTAAATTTTCAAAAGGCATGCGATAAGCTGCCACACACAAAATGTTATTGCACAAAATGAGCACTCGTGGAGTTGGGGGTAATATAAAAGCATTGATAGAGGATTGGTTAAAGGACAGAAAACAGAGAATAGGAATAAATGGGTCATTTTCTGGTTGGCAGGCTGTAACTAGTGGCACAAGGATCAATGATTGGGCCTCAGCTATTTACAATCTATATTAATGACTAAGATAAAGGGACCAACTGTAGTGTATCCAAGCTCACTGACGATCCAAAGTTAGGTGGGAAAGTAAGCTGTGAGGAGGATACAAAGGCCACAATTTTGTCTACCGAGGGGAGTCTAAGGTAGCCGGGGTCTTTAGCGAGGTTCCGGCTCACTGTTGGCTGCAGTCCACTCCACGTAATTTTACGATGATGGGGCTCGTCCAGCAAGGTCCCGGACAATTAAAAGGAAGTGGGTCTGATGATGTCATTTGAAGACGCGTCATCAGCCGGTTTCCTTAAAGGGACTATGACCAAATTGATTTTGACAGTTCTGTCAGTGCTCTATACCATTGAGGTGCTGCAAACACTGACGAGCACTGCACAAAGGTGCAGGGCTGTACACAGGCTCCTCCATGACTCCCTCCATCTGCTCATGGAGTGAGTCACAGCAGGGAGGTTCTCTTCCCTTTCAATGGGCGGAAGAGACATCCCCAGAAGACCAACACAGCCTGGTTGCACATTGCACAGGAGGGCACAAGCAGGGGTGTCGTCAAGAGGACCTGACTGTAGTGGCACAAACCTTTCCATGATCTCAGTAGATCACGAAACATTACTGCAAAACCACACTCAACCTCATCCTGCAATGCCTCTCATCATTTCCCTATTCTACCTCTGCACATCCTTACTCACACCAACTTGCCATGCACCTCCATCCCTCTCCGTCTTCATTATCACTTCCCAATCTCACTAGCCACCCTTCACATTCATCCTAGTCCAATCATACCAACTAATAACACACAAGGATAGGGACTTGGGTCTGTTAGACAATATTCATGTGAAGTTTCTGTTAATGTGGTGTCAAACATTGAAATCTTTATTTTCAACACTTTGCATTCTTGGACAGATTTGTGTGTATCTTTAGATGTGGCTTAGTGAGTTTCAGCGAATGGTGAGACATAATGATACCCCCTGCAATAGTGATGATTCTGAAAGGATGGCTTGGGCATTGCAGGGATGCTTTATGGTGCTGGTGTGGGGTGGTACCAATCTGGCGCATCATGTGACAGCCAGGGTGTACAGTGTGAAGTGAAGTCAATCTGGTCATGTTGAGGCCATCCTGGCCTCCCAGGCAGCAATGTGATCGGGTGCTGTTGCCCTCTGTCCTGTGCAGCATCAGTTGATTGTGGAGAAGATTGGTGTTGTTGGTGATGCTAGTATGCCTGGTAATGCTCGTGTTGGGACTGATCATGGTGGGATTCTGAGGACCAAGGTGAGATTTTTTTCAAGGGCATCGATGCTGATGGAATAGATGGCAAGTGAGGTTTAAATGACAGAAGAGATTTGTTAATGGTGAGAGAGGTTGTTCCAAGGGGGTGACGGTGGATAGAATGTTTACGCCAAACACTTTCAACCTGCATAAAAAGCTCAAATGTGTATTTCAAATCCTGAAGGCTCCAGCTTCTAAGATTGGAAAGTGAACAGCTGTGAAATGGAAGCTTTTATACCACTTTTGCAGTTATTAACTATTCAGCAGAATAGATACATATTGAAAACCCGACCTACTTACCTGACATGGGGGCCGAAATTGGTGAAGGCCCCCGCCTGCCCAAGTGCTGCCCAAAGGACCGCCGAGGTACCTGACGGTACTTTGGGTGGGGTTTTCCTCAAAAAGGTCCTTGAAAGGGCGGCAAAAGAGGGACTCATGCTGCCAATCTGGGCGGCAGCCAGCGGGAGCACCCAATCTCAGCAGCAAAGGTGCTTGTCACCGAAATGCCACCGAGGATGGAGTCGGGCCCACGGAGGGTTGAAAACCTGAAAAGGAAAATCATTAAAAAAAAAACCTTCGGAACACCTTCAGGGGACCCCATCCAGGTAAGTCGCTGTAAAGAAAAATTTTAAAAACGTTTACTAATTTTTTTTTTTCAGCTCTTCATATTCACCATCTGAGATAGAACAGCCTCCAGCCAGCGGTCTTTCCCCATTCTGGCACCGACTCCCGCCCACATCAATATGGCATCTCGGCGGGCGGGAAGTCAGTAGTGCCACTTGTCCCTCCATTGATGTCAGCGGGCGGTTCTCCCCTCTCGCCCGCTCCACGCCAAATGGAAAATGGCACTGGGCGCAACTTCAAGAGGAATGTCGGCAGGAGTGGGCAGGAAGGCCATCAATTTTGGGCCCAGGATCCCTGAGCACCGTGAACATCATGAAAAAGCTGTAAAAAATGGTAAGTAAATGGTAAAATCTGTTTAAGTGGTTATTACCAAGCTCTTAATGATGTCAATTGTCTCCCCGCCGCTTGGTGTCAGGTCTGTTAAGCGCTGATAGATCCGACACTTGGGAGACTAGTATGGAGGTGGGTTGACAGCGGGCTCCTGAGCCGCTGTCAATCTTTTCTATTTTGACAGCTGATCTGCCTCCGAACCTGTCCTCTCAGCACCGGTAAAATTCCAGCCAAAGAGTCTGCAAAACGATATAAACAGGTTAAGTGAGTGGGTAAGAAGGTGTCAGATGGAGTATAATATGGGGAAATGTGTGGTTATTCACTTTGGTAGGAAGAATAGAAAAACAGAATCGTTTTTAAATGGTAAGAAACTATTAAATGTTGGTGTTCAGAGGGATTTGGGTGATCTTATAAATGAAGCACAGAAAGTTAACGTAGATACAGTAAGCAATTATGAAGGAAAATAATGGGCTAAACTTCCATTTTTTTTGCATTGATATCGCCCATTTTAATGCTGAGATGAGGTATAACACCCAAATATCACCCAATTAGGCACAAAATGGAAACTAATGCTCACTTATCGCTCAATTATTGCCCGGTGTTACTTTCGGCATGTAATTAACGGCAAGAAATAATACCACCCGCCCACTTTTTTTGGTGTAAGGATCAAAATGGGCGAAACCAACGGCCATTATATCACCGAACGTTACTTTCAGCATGTAATTAACGGCAAGAAATAATAATACCGCCCGTCCACTTTTTTTGTCGTAAAGATCAGAATGGCCGAAACTAAGACCCATTATATCGCCGAGCGTTACTTTCGGCACCTCGGCCACATATCGCCAAAAATATCGCTCGCCGAAAAACCCGCTGAGAAAAATCTACTGTCACCCCTGAACAAAACCCAGGGGTATGGATGCCATTTTGTAAATCGGAGGTCGATTCATGCAAAAGGCTGCTTCAACTTCTGGGGAGTTTGAATGTACTCTGGAGGTCTTTTAAGGTGATTTGAACATCTGAACAAACATCTTATACTGTGGATGATTTGAAGTTATTTTAGGTGTCTTAGTAGGTAAATTTATTGTTTGTTAACAATTGATATAATACTGAGAGTTTTGGAATGGGGCCTGTAATTTCGGAGCCTGTCTTGCTAACCATGCACATGCTGCAGACTAGAGATGGCAGAAGATATATTCAACAGCATTATATGTCCAATCAAAGACGTGCCAGACTGCTGAGGAGGACGTGACCTTACACCCCACACACTTACAGGGAGAAGCGGTCTTTCCTGAACTTGTTGGATAACACATGCCTTAGGAGACTGCACTTCCGCAAAGAGGTTATCAGTGAGATATGCCAGCTCATTAGGGGAGATGTGCAGCCTGCCAGCACCATCAGGACCGCACTATCCGTCAAGGTCACTGTGGAACTTGCCTTCTACGCATTGGGTTCCTTTCAGGCCTCAGCAGGCGACATTTGCGCTATAGCTCAGCATGCCACACATTGCTGCATTCGACAGATCACTGAAGCCCTTTACTCACGCAAAATGGATTTTATCAGCTTCCCTATGACCAGGGAGGCACAAACTGAGAGCACTCTAGGATTCTCCAGAATTGCAAACTTCCCCAAGATGCAGGGAGCAATAGACTGTACTCACATTGCCATGCGGGCACCTTTTCAGGATGCAGAGGTTTTTCGGAACCGATAGAGATTCCACTTCCTGAATGTGCAACTCGTTGTCGACCACAGGAAATTATAATGGCAGTAAATGCAAAATTTCCTGGCAGCATCCATGATACTCACATCCTGCGTGGGAGCACTGTAGCTGACATGTTTACCAGTCAGCCACAAGGTCAATGCTGGATGCTTGGTGACAAAGGATATGGCCTCGCCACCTGGCTGATGAACCCCTGCGTAACACCCATACCGAAGCCAAGAAGCAATACAACGAGAGCCACAGAGCCACGTGCAATATTGTCGAGCATACCATTGGAGTGCTTAAGCAGTGCTTTAGATGCCTGGACCACTCGGGAGGCGAGCTACAATATCACCCTGAGCAGGTAGCTCAATTTATGGTGGTGTGCTCCATGCTGCACAACTTGGCTATCAGGAGGGGACAAGAATTGCCAGAAGGGACTGCCAGTCCACCTCAGGAGAGAAAGGAAGAGGAGGACGAGGAGGTGGATGCTGACCTCGGCCAGACAATCAGGCTGATGATGAAACCATGCCCCCGCCCCCTTCTAGACCGCAGGAAAGGGCCCGTGGTGGCTACATAGCTGCAAGACTCCTATGTCAGCAGCTCACAAGTGAACGCTTTGAAATAATGTTGGTCATTTTTACAAAGCTGCAACACTGCTGTGTCTGCAGCTCATACATGGATGCAGTGCATTACCTTGGTGACAGTTAAAAGTTTAAGTTGATTCAAGTTAAGTTTAATTATCCCCTTTCATGTTAAGGAATCACCAGTGTGTAACGGTGCAGCTATCCAAGACAATGCACAACAAAGTTATGTTAAATAAAAAAACATTTAATGAAAACATTTGTATGAAATCATTATCATAACTCTAAAAAAAAAAAACACCCCACCCCACCCCACCTCACAACAAATTTAGAACTTTTATATCATTCATTCAATGTTAAACATTTCCAACAACACTTCATAAACATAGAACACAAATGCAAATCACCTCTACCCCTTCTCCTTCCCCTCCTGCCTCCAAGCCGCCTGACCAAGGAGCTCCTCAGGCGCTGCTTCATTGGGAGGGATGATGGCAGAACCGCTGCTCGGACGGATACGGGAGAGGACGGTCCCGAGGTGGGAATGTGCTTCGAGCTAAAAGCAAGATATTCCTCCTGTCTCTCATGTTGTTGATCATGGGGGTGCGGTACCTTGGGGTCTAGTGCCGCGCTCCAGGACCACTGGGAGGCCTCTGCCAGCAATGCTCCTGGCTATCACCTCCAGGGCCTCTGCCATCCGCAGCACGTACTCGCTCATGGTGGTGGACATGCTGGCCATCTATTGGGATATTCCCCCATTGTAGGATCTGCTGACCTATACCAACACTCCTCCTGGACAAGTGTACCATGTCGCCGCTCAGATCTGCTGCTCGTGGAGCAGTCTTGCTGCGTCGAACCAACCTCCGCATGGTCGGCACCATCCTGGAGACACCTCGGGTGCCCTGCAGCAAGGTGCTTGGGCCCGGTACCTCCATGGCGGAGGAGGGAATGGCCGCAGGAGCACTAGATGTCATTGTTGTCGACTGCATTATGGAGCTTGGCGATGCAGGCTCCTCGAAGTCCGCACTCATCTGTGGAGAACATAGAAAATATAGAAAATAGGAGCAGTAGTAGGCCATTCGGCCCTTCGAGTCTGCACCGCTATTCAATATGATCTTGGCTGATCCTCTATCTCAATTCCACATTCCCGCTTTTTCCTCATATCCCTTGATGCCTTTTGTTTCTAGAAATCTATCTATCTCCCTCTTAAATATATTCAGTGACTTGGCCTCCACAGCCTTCTGTGGTAGAGAATTCCACAGGTTCACCTCATCTCGGTCCTAAATTTCCTACCCCGTATCCTGAGACTGTGACCCCTTGTTCTAGACTTCCCAGCCAGGGGAAACCTCCTCCCCGCATCCAGTCCATCTAACCCAGTCAGAATTTTATACGTTTCAATGAAATCCCCTCTCATCCTTCTAAACTCTAGTGAATACAGGCCTAGTCGACCCAATCTCTCCTCATACGACAGTCCTGCCATCCCAGGAATCAGTCTGCTGAACCTTCGCTGCACTCCCTCTATGGCAAGTATATCCTTTCTTGGGTAAGGAGACCAAAACTGCACACAATACTCCAGGTACGGTCTCACCAAGCCCTTGTATAACTGTAGTAAGACATCCTTGCTCCTGTACTCTCATCCTCTTGCAATGAAGGCCAATATACCATTTTCCTTCCTAACTGCTTGCTGCACCCGCATGTTTGCTTTCAATGACTGGTGTACAAGGACACCCAGGTCCTTCTGTACATCGACACTTCCCAAGCCATCACCATTTAAATAATACTTTGTCCTTTTGTTTTTCCTACCAAAGTGGATAACTTCACATTTATCCACATTATACTGCATCTGCCATGTGTTTGCCCACTCACTCAACCTATCTAAATCGCCTTGCAGCTCTACGGGTGAGAATCGGGGCTCCCCAGTGTCAGATGCATGATTGTCCGGTGACTCCAGTCCCGCACCCCCAGCTTTTGGACTCGGTGGTGTAGCATGGCGCCGCGCTGCTGGCTGAGCTACAAAACATAAATAAGGTTATTAGAGAAGTGGGTGCTAGGGTCACAAGGTGATTCCAACGCTATACACAGCATATGCATGACAAAAGCACCACCGCTATCAAAATCATCACAATCATCACATTTCATGACCATGACCAAATTCTGCATTGCAATGATTCTCGTGAGGCCATCATTATTTAGAGAACACTTTTATCAATTATGTCTCATATATTATTGGTCGGATATGAGTGGGTGTGGCATCTAATGACTTTACATCACGCAATGGTGTATACTTTACTCACGTGGCATCACATCAGGTTCTGCAACTGCATGTGTGGCTGACCGGGGGTGGGTCCCCACTAGTGCCAGCATGTCGGTGAGCTCGCTGATGACTGGTGACCTGTCACCCATTCGCCTCTGCTCGGCCCTATTCCTCGAAAGCTTCTTCTGTAAAAGGTAACACCAGCACGACATGGCATGAGATCATTGCGTGAGATCATTGCTAGATACTGTCACAGAGACTGATACAACACATAACTGACAGATGTAATCCATGATTATGATGATAATTATCATTCTTTTCCTAAAGACATAACGCACGCTTTGAGTAAAACATTACCGGTATAAGTGCAAGACATCACATCTGATTTTAATCAATTATTACATTTACAATTCAAATTATATAAATATATAAGTATATGTAAATAAATGTAATACTCTGGCGGAACCGACAAGGTTGTTCCGGCGCTTGCAACATTGGTTGCCCTCACGAACTTCGTTGGTCGCCGACGAGACCACCTCGGTTATGTTGGCCCATATCCTCTGGTAAACCTTTGGGTTGGGCTTCCCACGCCCACCCTGGGTCAATTGACCCCAGCGTGACTCCACCTCCTGCAGAAGAGAAGCATTTGCCTCGTCGGTGGGGTGTGGGGGAGGGGAGGGGAGGGGCGGGGGGGAGAGAGATCGCTGAAGGGACCATGGGCTGGAGAAGCAGCACAGGGGTGGGGGGCAGTCTGAAGGGCCGGAGCTAGAGGAGTGATATGAAGGCTCTCAATTTACTATAAACTCACTCAGGTGCAACCTGATCCATCTTTATTCCAGCCCAAGAGTGCCAGCGTGACAAAGACACATGCCACATGCATACAGCCTGATGACCTCCAACTGCAGCACCCTCTGGTGTCTGGTGACCTCCAAGCATTAATACATAACAACATCTCCCTTTTAAAATCTTAACAACAGTCTTTTTACAAATTAAGATGGTCTGCGACTTTGCTCTCACGAGTTGATCGTCTCAGTTCAACTTTGGCGCTGGGCGAGCGTTCTGAGTCCATTGAGACTGAGGGCTGAGTAGCTGATCTAATGGGAGTGGTCATGACCACATCAGAGACTGAAGGTTCAGAGTCAGTAATATCAGCAGAGTCCTCTGATGGTTGGTCACTGACTGCATCTTCCTCACTCGGTTCCAGTTCATCCGTGTGCCGCAGTTTAACCTGGTCAAGGTCTTTCCTACATGTTTGCCCATTCTTGAGCATGAGAATAAACACTCTGTTACCCTCCTTGACTGTAACAGTGCCGATGATCCACTTTGGACCTTGACCATAGTTCAGAACATAAACCGGATCGTTGACCGAGATGTCACGTGGCACGGCAACATGATCATGACACCATTGCTGACTTTGACGTCTGTTTTCAACACGATCATTCAAATCAGGATGAACAAGAGAAAGCCTGGTCTTGAGATTTCTCTTCATCAGTAGTTCAGCAGGAGGAATCCCAGTAAGCATATGAGGTCTTGACCTGTAACTGAGCAATATACATGACAACCGTCTCTGCAGTGAGCCCTGAATTACATGTTTCATACTTTGCTTGATCATTTGAACGGCATGCTCTGTTTGACCATTAGAAGCAAGCTTGAATGGAGCTGATCTCACATGTCTGATGCCATTGTGTTTCATGAACTCGTGGAACTCAAGACTTGTGAAGCAAGATCCATTGTCGCTCACAACAATGTCAGGCAAACCATGAGTAGCAAACATGTTACGAAGGCTCTCAATGGTAGCTGTAGACATGCTGGATGACATAATAACACACTCTATCCACTTAGAATATGCATCTACTACAACAAAAAACATCTTTCCTAGGAACGGGCCCGCAAAATCAATGTGATCCTCTACCATGGTTTGGATGACCACAACCAAAGACTCAGTGGAGATTCCGCTGGTACTTTACTTAGCTGCAAGCAAGTATTGCACTGATGCACACATGATTCCAGATCAGAGTCAATTCCAGGCCACCATACATGAGACCTAGCCATGGACATCATCATGACAATACCAGGATGAGTGCTATGAAGTTCATGTAGAAATCTTTCTCTACCTTTCTTAGGCATGATTACACGATTACCCCACAGTAAACAGTCTGACTGAATGGACAGCTCATCCTTGTGACGGTTGTAAGGTTTATTATCCTCGCGCATCTCCATAACTATGGCAGACCAATCACCACTGAGTACACACCATTTCACAACTGATAAAATAGGGTCATGGCTGGTCCAGATCCTAACTTGTTGAGCAGCGACAGGAGTTCCTTCACTCCCAAAAGCATCCATTACTAACAGTAGATCTGCAGGTTGAGGCATCTCCATCTCAGTTGTGGGTAAGGGCAGACGACTCAGTGCATCGGCACAATTTTCAGTACCAGGTCTATGATGGATGACGTAATCATAGGCAGACAAAGTCAACACCCACCTTTGAATGTGGGATGATGCATTGGTATTAATACTTTTGTTTTCCGCAAACAATGAAATGAGTGGCTTGTGGTCCATTTCTAGTTCAAAACGAAGACCAAACAGGTACTGGTGCATTTATTTTACTCCATACACACAGGCCAAAGCTCTTTCCGCTTTACTCAGACTTCTCGAAGCAGACGCAACACGTTGTAGCTTGCCCGATTCATTTGCTTTTTGGAGTACTCAGTCAACCCCATATGATGAAGCATCACAGCCTAACATCTGTGGTTGGGAAAACGTTGGAGTCCATTATTAAAGAAGCAGTAGCAGGATATTTGGAAAAGCAAAATTCGGTCAGGCAGAGTCAGCATGGATTTATGAAGGGGAAGTCATGTTTCACAAATTTGCTGGAGTTCTTTGAGGATGTAATGAACAGGGAGGATAAAGGGGAACCAGTGGATGTGGTGTATTTGGACTTCCAGAAGGCATTTGACAAGGTGCCACATAAAAGGTTACTGCACAAAATAAAAAGTTCATGGGGTTGGGGTAATATATTAGCATGGATAGAGGATTGGCTAACTAACAGAGAACAGAGAGTCAGGATAAATGCTTCATTCTCTGGTTGGCAACCAGTAACTAATGGGGTGCCGCAGGGATCAGTGCTGGGACCCCAACTATTTACAATCTATATTAACGACTGGGAAGAAGGGACTGAGTGTAACGTAGCCAAGTTTGCTGATGATAGAAAGTAGGGAGGAAAAGCAATGTGTGAGGAGGACACAAAATCTGCAAAAGGACATAGACAGGCTAGGTGAGTGGGCAAAAATTTGGCAGATGGAGTATAATGTTGGAAAGTGTGAGGTCATGCACTTTGGCAGAAAAAAAATCAAAGAGCAAGTTATTATTTAAATGGAGAAAGATTGCAAAGTGCCGCAGTACAGCAAAACCTGGGGGTACTTGTGCATGAAACACAAAAGGATAGTATGCAGGTACAGCAAGTGATCAGGAAGGCCAATGGTATCTTGGCATTTATTGCAAACGGGATGGAGTATAAAAGCAGGGAAGTCTTACTACAGCTATACATGGTATTGGTGAGGCCACACCTGGAATACTGCGTGCAGTTTTGGTTTCCATATTTATGAAAGGATATACTTGCTTTGGAGACAGTTCAGAGAAGGTTCACTAGATTGATTCCGGGGATGAGGGGTTGACTTATGAGGAAAGTTTGAGTAGGTTGGACCTCTACTCATTGGAATTCAAAAGAATGAGAGATGATATTATCGAAACGTATAAGATTATGAGGGGGCTTGACAGGGTGGATACAGAGAGGATGTTTCCACTGATGGGGGAGACGCGAACTAGAGGGCACAATCTTAGAATAAGGGCCGCCCATTTAAAACAGAGATGAGGAGAAATTTCTTCTCGCGGAGGGTTGTGTATCTGTGGAATTCGCTGCCTCAGAGATCTGTGGAAGCTGGGACATTGAATAAATTTAAGACAGAAATAGATGGTTTCTTAATCGATAAGGGATTATGGGGAGCGGGCGGGGAAGTGGAGCTGAGTCCATGATCAGATCAGCCATGATCTTATTGAATGGCGGAACAGGCTCGAGGGGCCGTATGGCCTACTTCTGTTCCTATTTCTTATGTTCTTATGTAATACAAGATGCTTACACAGATCATAATGAACATGCAACTTGTTTGAACATAGCAGATTTTTGGCTTTCTCAAAGGCTCTATCTTGAGACGCACCCCAGACCCAGTTGTCGCCTTTTCTTAGTAACACATGCAGTGGCTCTAGTGAAGTGCTCAACCTGGGTAAGAAATTAACAAAGTAGTTGAGTAACCCAAGGAACGAACGCAGCTCCGTCACATTCTGAGGCCTGGGTGCATTTTTGATGGCCTTGGTGTTCAGTGGGCCTGATGCCATCAGTAGCAATCTTCCTCCCAAGGAATTCGACTTCAGGTGCCATAAATACACACTTTGAGCATTTCAGCCTGAGTCTCACTTTGTCCAGATGCTATCGGACTTCTTCAAGATTGTTCAGATGTTCAGCAGTGTCACGACCTGTGACCAGAATGTTATCTTGAAACACGACAGTTCTAGGAATGGACTGCAGTAAACTCTCCATATTCCTCTGAAATATGGCTGCAGCCGAATGAATCCCAAAAGGACACCCGTTGTAGACGAACAGTCCTTTTTGGGTGTTGATGCAGGTGAGTTTGTTTGAAGTGTCGACAAGCTCCTGTGTCATATAGGTCAACATCAGATCCAGTTTCGTGAACGACTTTCCACCGGGTAGCATGGCAAACAGGTCATCAGCCCTCGTAACGGATACTCATCCTGTTTCGATTTGGTTAATTGTAACCTTGTAGTCTCCACAAATCCTGATAGTGCCATCACTCTTCAACACAGGAACAATGGGACTAGCCCACTCATTAAACTCGACCGGTGATATGATCCCTTCACGCTGGAGTCTGTCAAGCTCAATTTCAATCTTCTCCCTCATCATGTACGGAACAGACCGAGCTTTGTGATAGACAGGCCTTGCATTGGAGTCCAGGTGAATCTGCACCTTGACTCAAGTAAAATTGCCAATGCCCGGTTCAAACAAAAAAGGAAACTTTTTCAATACTTGAACACACGAAGTATCATCCACCGAGGACAACATCTTGACATCATTCCAGTTCAGCTTGATTTTCTCGAGCCAATTCCTACCGAACAATGTTGGACCATTACCTGGGACGATCCATAATGGTAGCTCGTGAACCACACCATCATATGACACTTCAATTGCTGCACTGCCGAGCACCGGTATGAGTTCCTCAGTGTAAGTACGCAACCTAGCATTGACTGGACTTTGCTTCGGTTTCACAGCGTTAGTGTCCCACAGCTTGTTGAATGTCCTTTGGCTCATTATCGACTGGCTCGCACCAGTGTCCAGCTCCACTGATACAGGCACGCCATTCAGCTTCACAATAACTACTATCGGCTGGCTCTTGCTCAGGAACGAATACAGACCATTCACTTCCTCCTCGGGTTGCGTATCCGGGCCATCACTGAACTGGTCTTCATCAACCACGTGGTGAGCCGCACCATGCTTGCTCCATTGTGGATACATCCTGTGAAGATGCCCCACTTTCGAACATCCATTGCATGAGTATTGTCTAAACTGACACTGATGAGGCCGATGATTGCCCCCACGACACCAACCGGGTAAAATCTGGTTCGAACCAGTTGGCGGGCTCTGAGCAGCGGCAGGTTTCGCGTAAGCAGCTCTGCCCAAAAACGACGGCATCTTGTTTACAGTACTTGCCGTGGAACTCCGACTCGTCGATGATATCTGCCTCAAATTATCATCCGTCGTCATGCAACACCTGGGCAGTCGCAATGGCTTTTTTCAAATCCAGCGTCTCTGCAGCCAACAGCTTCCTGAGGATCGCATTATGACTGATGCCTATCATGAAGACATCATGCAGCATGTCTTTCAGCATGTTCCTGAACTTACACAGCTTAGCAAGACGTTGCAGGTCGGCGACAAATCCCAACATGTCTTGGCCCTCAGCATGAACGTGCATGTAGAAACAGTAGCGTGATATGATGATCCCCTTTTGACTTCAGATGGTTACCCACCAATGTACACAATTCCTCATACCCTTTTTCTGCCGGACATTCAGGCGAGAGAAGACTCTTCATGAGGCCGTAAAATTTTGGACCACAAACGGTGAGGAGAACTGCCCTGCGCTTAACTGCGTAGGCTTCTGCCTCCATGCCATTGGCCTCAAAATACTAATCCAGGCGGTCGACAAAATCTCCCTAATCCTCGCCCTCCACAATCTCTCCAGGATTCCAACAGTGCCCATTGTGCATGCGAAGGTTCTTAAATTACTTCATCGCCAATTGTAATGACTCAAGAGTCTGGTTACTGTAAACTCACTCAGGTGCAACCTGATCCATCTTTATTCCAGCCCAAGAGTGCCAGCGTGACAAAGACAACCCGCTTATATACAGGTGACCAAGCACATATGCCGCATGTGTACAGCCCGATGGCCTCCGACCGCAGCGCCCTCTTATGTCTGGTGACCTGCAAGCATTAATACATAACAAGGAGCACGGGGTGGGTGGAGTGGGGTGTTGGGTGGGGATCAGGGGCTGGGAACAGGAAGGGGAGGGCTGAAGGAGCAGGGGGAGTGGGTGTCACCAAAGATCGGCAACAGGAGGAACAGGGGGTTTAGGCAGAGGAGCATGTGGGTGGGGAGAGGCCTCGTGAGGTGGGGGGGTCTCTGATAATGGGGTGGGGAGGGCGGGTTAGGCAAGGACGCTGGATTCAGGAGGTACGTGTAAATGCACTTATCTCCTGGATCCAGCAGTTCCTCGCCTTACATTAGCTGGTGGGTTTTTTGAGGCCTGCAAAACCCGATCAGCTGAAGTTAAATTCAAAAGGAGGTTAAAGCAGAGGCTTCCAGTCTCATTATAATATTTAGATTGAAGACCTGCCTCCAGGCATCGGATTGGCTGCCCATCCCAGTCCCACCTCCGTTAAAACCGGAAGTCGGCGGGTTCAGGTCAGGATTCAGATTTTTCGCACTTTAACTTCTCATGTACCCCCAACCCACCCGTTTTTTAGGCTAAAATTCCCCCCTATAAGTGAATAGCATCAATCAGTGCTGAATTAGTGAAACTGGTGATATATTTTTCTTAATAGGCTGCTAAGAAAATGTAAACAAAACCAGTGAATATTGCTCATGGAGACCTGTCGAATAAGATGCTTTTCCTCCCACAGTTTGTATTTGGCACTTCAAGATGTCAATCAATATGGTGATGAGCTTATCAGTTCACAGCCAGGAAAGCAGAAAATGCATTTATAGGAACAAGAGTAGTCCGTTTAGTACTTCGAGCCTGTTCTGCCATTCAATGAGATCATGGCTGATCTGTATCCTTACTCCATCCACCCACCTTGACTCCATATCCCTTTGCTAGAAAAAATCTATCGATCTCAGATTTAAAATTACTAATTGAGCTAGCATCTATTGCTTTTTGGTGGAAGAGAGTTCCATATGTCCACCACCTTTTGCGTGAAGAAACGCTTCCTAACTTCTCTCCTGATAGCCTGGCTCTGATTTTATGGTTACATCCCCTTGTCCAAGACTCCCCACCAGTAGAAAAAAATCCTCTCTATCTACCTGATCAATTCCTTTCAAGATCCCAAAAGCCTCAAGCAAATCATCCCTGAACCTTCTATATTTCTGGGAATACAAGCCTAGTTTATGCAATCTCTCTTCACAATTTAACCCTTGGTGCCTGGGTAACACTTTGGTGAATCTGCACTGCACGCCTTCCAAGCCCAATCTATTCTTTCTACAGTGTGGTGCCAAAACAGTACACTGTACTCCAGATGTGGTCTAACCAGGGCTTTGTATAGTTGTAGCAAAACTTCCTCCACTTTATATTCTAGCCCTCTAGTTATAAACATTCCATTAGCCTTTTTGATTATTTATTGTACCTGACTATCACATTTTAGAGACCTGTGTGGATGGACCCCTAAATGTCTTTGCACCTCCCCTGTTTCTAGCTGTTCACCATTTAAAGAAAATACTCAGGTCTATCCTTTTAGGTCTAAAAATAGATGACCTCACACTTACCTGCATTGAAATTCACACAGCTTTGCCCATTCACCTAATATATCAATGTCTCTTTGTAATCGTATGCCCCCATCTACACTACTTACTATGCCACCAATCCTTGTGTCAGTAGCAAAGTTGGATATATGGCTCTATATTGTATTATATATGGGCCCGAATTTGTTGGACTTACTATCGGCTGCTACCGAGTTTTCTTGGCGGTCTCCCTGTTTTCTGAGTGCTCTCTCCTCCGAGCGAGTTTGGTGAGGCCCTCATGCCAGCGAGGAGAGAAGACCGCTAGGGAGCGTCCACTGGCGTGCAACGCCGACAAAAGTCCTCCCACCCGCTCCCTCCCAAGATTGGTCCGGGTGGTCCTCCGCTCCAGCCGCAGAAAAGACTGCCGTGTGGAGGCAGTATGAAGAACTGCAAGAAAAGGTTAGTGCACTTGTTTTCTTTATTTCTTTTACAGCGATTTTGGTGGATTGGGTCCTTTGAAGGATTTGTAAATGTTTTGTTTCCATTTGTTGAAAAAAAATGTTTTTCCCGTTCTCCCCCTCTGGACTCTAAAGAACATATGTCATAAGAACATAAGAACTAGGAGCAGGCCACCTGACCCCTCGAGCCTGCTCTGCCATTTAATAAGATCATGGCTGATCTGATCATGGACTTAGCTTCACTTCCCTGCCCGCTCCCCATAACCCTTTATTCCCTTATCATTCAAAAATCTGTCTATCTCCGCCTTAAATATATTCAATGTCCCAGCCTCCGCAGCTCTCTGCGTTGCTTTGCCGAGGATCGCATTGCCGCCCAGAATCTGACCTACCATCGCGCTGACACGTCAAACGTCCCTCCCTTTCAGTTAAAGGGGAGGGCCACTGCGAACTCTGCATTTACTTCAGTTAGGTCCACTGGGCCACTATGGCGGGTTTCGGCAGGGCCAGTGACCTGGCACCCAAGAGGGGGTGCCGGGCTGCCTGTTGGCGACCCGGCTGAACCCATGGCCACCATTGTCAGGCCGACCTCTGAGTCGGCTGACAATTAAAATAAAATGGTGGCCACAGCTGTGCGCCCTCACCATCTTTGAGGTGGTAACGGCTCTTAAAAAGGGGCAATTTCAGCCTCATTATCTCTTCTCTCTGTCTTCTACTGCCTAACCAATCTCCAAAGCAGGTCAACAATTTGCCTTCAATTCCATGAGCTTTAATTTTAGCTAACAGCCTCTTAAGTGACACCTTATCGAATGCCTTCTGGAAGTCCATATAAACTACATCCATAGACATTCCCCTGTCTATTAAATTAGTTACTTCATCAAAAAATTCAATTAGGTTTTTCAGACATCACTTACCCATTATAAATTCATGTTGGCTCTCGCTAAATCATCCCTGATGGCCCAGTGGACCAAACTTTTAAAATTACACAGGCTCTCCCCTTTAAATGAAGGGGAGAGCTGTGGTGACGTCATCAGCGCTACGCTAATGACTGACAGAGCGGACACTACACCCATCCCCAACTTCCGCCCCTCTAGTGTGCTTACCGCCGCACTTCCGCCCCCGTTATGAGTGACTTCCGGTCCGCCTGGAAAAAAAAGCCAAAGAGCGGAATTTCGCTCAAGAGGCCATCTCAACCACCGGGGTGGTAAAAACATTAGAAACAGGATGCGTGCACCCCGTTTCCAGCAGTGGGCAATTTCACCCCTTAATCGCTTCCTTGTAATATAGTACCTTTCATGTCCTCAGGACATTCTGATGTTCTTCAGTCAATTAAGTATTTTTGAAGCATAGGCGGTAGCCAATTTGCAAATTTGAAGGTCCCAGAAATGAATAAGTTACCAGATAATCTATTTTTTAGTGATAATGATTGAGAGATAAATGTTGAGCAGGAAACTAAGAAACCCCCTTGCTGTTCTTTGAACAGCGCCATGGAATATTTTACTTCCATGAGCAGGCAGAAATGGGGTAGGGAGGGGAAGGGAGAGGGAGGAGGGGGAAGGGAAAGGATGGAAGGGGGAGCAAGGGAGGGAGAGTGACAGAAGGAGGGAGGGAGAGGAGGGGGTGAAGGGAGAGGATCTAGGTTGATTCTATAGACGAAGATGATAACAGTCTAAACAAGTACTGTTGCAATAAAGATACTAATTTGACCGCAAATTTTTTGCGGGTCTCAGCTAGTATTAAATATTTTCCCCCTTTAGGTCTGCTTATGTCATGCATCATTCCTCAGCCAACTTGTTCATAAGCTTCTGCTATTACCACTGCCATCAATTCCTCTCTCTCTTACTTAAACCTTATCTTTCCAACCAGGCCTTCATTTTCTTTCCCTTACCCATATCGTGCTTGGTGTTCTAATCTCTTCCTTATAATAACAGTGAGGTGTTCTTCTGCACGAGTGTTGCTATATAAGTGAAAGTTGTTGTAAGAATTATGCAAGAGTAGCTAAGGATGACTTAACTTCCAATTTTCTTTTACTGTGATAGATACTGAGATCAAAAATTCATGGTCTACTTGGAAATTGGTTCAAATCAATCAGTTTAGATGCAGATACTTTATCACTAAGTCACTTCTAATCTCTAATTGTATGGCCATATTCTTATCTCTTTGTCAATTAATAAAATGGTACAGATATATCATTCTATGAATAGATTGCATAAAAAACAGGACAAATCAATAGAAATATATGTAAAATTATGGACCTGAAAGTGACTACCATTATTACAAGACTCATTGTTAAAGCTCTATTTCTGTTGGAATTTTACTAGATCTTTCATGTTACATTGTATGCAATGATGTGGTACATTCTCTGTATTATGCACTTCATTACAACACACCAAAAAAAACTCCACAAAGACACTATAACTGATGTGGAATTTATTTAAATAACACTTGGGGCCAGACTTTCCCTAAAGACCCTCAACGCCCGATTGCCCGCCGAGAAGAACCGCTAACGTTTGGTGAAAAAAGCTGGCGAGGATTTCCATTTTAAAGTTTAAAGTAGGTAAAATGAATTGCCCGGCAAGAAAATGGGCGTTGCACACTCATTGTCAGTGGTTTTCTCGGCAGGTAAGTGGAAAGTTAGCAACATGGGCGGTTTGTTACTGGAATGGACGATAAGTAGTAAAATTTAGTCCGAAGCTGCGGTTGGGCCTGGGGAGGGGGGAAAACGTAAAAAAAAAATTTCCATTAAAAAAAAATATAAAAACATACAAAGCATTCCCAAAACAGTTTTAACCCTAATCGCCATTTTAAATTTTTAAAAAAATAATTAAAGAACCTTTAACTTACCTTTCTTTGCTGGGTCCCCCCTTACCGTCCTGTAAACGCAGCTTTTAGAGGGCGGTTCTCTCGGCGATCTAGATGTCGGTGGTTGTGGCCAAACTTCGGCCCTGTGGTTGTTCTCAGCGTTGCACGTGGGCAGTTTGGTCCCAATGAGCATATTCAGATGTGGGCGATACCAAGGCAAAACTTATGTGGAAACTCTCGCCGGGCGGAAAACCAGCTGTAACGCCGAGAAAATCGCCGACAATGAAGCCAAAAGTCTCGCCCATGAAAGCAATATGTAAAATAATAATCAAATAAATAAATAGAGAGATCATGAAAAATCAAAACTGAGCAGTAAAGAAGTTAAGCGATTATGGAGACAAGGGAATTGAAGAAACGTTATTACAAGCAAATTTACAAAACCCAATTTTTCATTAAAAATCATGTAATAAATGACAAAGAAACAAATTATTGTTATGTTTCTTTCTGGTGTTACTCTCATATTTCTATCTTATTGAAAAATACATTTCTTGTCCAGTTTTAACCCACCATTTTTTTTTTAAGATACTAGCCATTTGAACAGGGTTGGCAACATAATCTGTCTTATAGAATTGCTTGTAATTAACCAACAGGTTGAGTATATTCAAGGCTGAGATCGATAGATTTTTGAACTCTAGGGGAATCAAGGGATATGGGGATAGTGCAGGAAAACGTAGTTGAAGTTGAAGATCAGCCATGATCTTATTGAATGGTGGAGCAGGCTCAAGGGGCCGTATGGTCTACTCCTGTTCCTATTTCTTATGTTCTTAACAGTGGGTGTGCTCTTTTCTCCAAGGATACGGGCAGTTTTTTAAAACAGGAAACTATTTGATATCCCATTACTCATGGCCAAAAGATTTGTGCTATTCTCTTTCTGTGACTGTGTCTCAACTGGTCTCCCTACAAGATATCAGGCGTGGCTCAGTGATCGCGCTCTCACCTGTTAGTCAAGCCTCACTCCAGAGTCTTGAGCACATAATGGGAGGAGGCTCGAGTGGATCATAAATGCTGATATGGACTGGTTGTGGCGAATGCCTGTTTCTATGCTGTATATTCCATGTAACTATGCAATATAGACTGACATTTCAGTGCTGTACTGAGGGAGTGCTGCACTGTTAGAGGTGCTGCCTTTAAGATAAGACGTTAAACTGAGGCCTTGCCTTCAACCGTAAAAAAACACCCCTGATTGCACTAGCACATCAATTTTCTATTTCACAAGCTATATATTCTGCAGCCTCTCTGAGTGAGTTTACAAATTAGTGACAACATTGGATTGGTTCTCCATTGAAAGTTTATGCCCAAAAGAATGTGGATTGAAACTACCCAAAATCATTTCACTCTTGCCTTCAGTGGTCTTGGCTGGATTTGAATCCAGGTGATGGTTTGGTGACCTATCAATAATGCTGCATTTGGTTGGATGTAAGCAACAACAGCGCAATGAAGACTCTCCATTAAATTTTTCACCCTGTATACTGGATTTTGGATACTGAAAGCTCGGTGAATTTGCAGATTAAAGCTGCATTTGACCATTCCATGGAACCACACATTGGTGCTATGGTGCAGTATGCCAAGCAGTAACAGTGCGTGTGCTTGTGTCATGTGCCAGGTATGCCAGTTTTCCTCCTTGAGTGTCATTTGTTGTCAAGTTGTTAAGTTGAAACCTGCCATGCAAAGTTGAGTGACAAAGTGTTAATATATTCAAGGCTGAGGTCGATAGATTTTTGGGCTCAAGGGGAATCAAGGTATATGGGGATCGGGTGGGAAAATGGAGTTGAGGTTTAAGATCAGCCATGATCTTATTGAATGGCGGAGCAGGCTCGAGGGGCCGTATGGCCTACTCCTGCTCAGATCCACAATTTTGTTTTGGTGGGAGAAGATGAAGTATGGGATGTACTGGTTTCTCTCCAAAAAATTAAAGCTAGCCTCTTCTGATCCATACAATCCTATTAATCGTGTCTTACCACTGCCATCCCAGATATGCCCTTCATGAGCTCAATTTTCCCGGGTCATTTGTGCCGTTTTTTTTGGCACGCAACATTTTTTCTGGTGTAATTATTTAATTCAGAGTCTCCCCTGGAACCTGCACTGGTGTAACTGGTTGAGTTACGATTTTTCTAATTTAAGTTTTATTGACGTCATGTCCCTCATGTCTGTGCCAGTTTTCAGCATTTTTCGCAGTTTGCCCAAATTTTTTTAATCCTAGGTCGGAGTATCTGGCCACTCCTGAAAAACCTTATGGTAACTTCACAGAAAGCAGCGCACATTGAAAAATCGGCACAGAAAGACGCCATTGTTTGTCATTGAAGATTTTGGAGGGAATCTCTAACACTTGAAATATCCATAATAAAGTTCAACTTTTTCTACCTTTCAATGGAGCACATGGAAGTTTCTTGGATTTCTGAAGTTTTCATTTTTTATTTTACTCACGCCACCATTGAACGTCTTCAAGCAGGGCTGGGGTAAGTCGTAGCATCGTCCATCAGAATCAACCTCGTGCCTGGACACCAGCTTGGTGGTCGGCTGGAAAACAAACCCAGGGGGAGAGGTGGCAATCGGAAGGCTTCTGCACTAAGCCCGGGGAGGGAGGTGGCATTCGGAAGGCTTCTGCACTCGGCACAAGACTGCAATGAGTTTGGGGGAGAGGGGGAGAAGGGGAGAATTCACAAGACTGCAATTAGTTGTGGGGGGGAAGAGGGAGGAGAAGTCACAAGACCTGGGCGTGGTCCATCCATACAGACCTTGGGGAAAGGGAACAAAGAATCTGTCCTGCATGCCTTCCTGCCATTTTGAGCTGCTTGCAACAGTAAAATTTAACTATGGGGACAATACCTTGTGCGAGCCTTCTGCATAATGGTGCTACGTAAGAGACAATTGATTCAATGTCATCGCACGAGGCATATCAGAGCCCGTAGGGCTTACCCACGTTGGGTATATCAAGACAGGCATTCATACCTGCATCTGAGTGATGCAGACTGTGTCAGAAGGCTGCCTTTCCGCAAAGAAGTTGTAACTGAGATCTGTGAGTTGGTCAAAGTAGACCTGCAACCTCAAAGCATCAGGAGGACTGCTTTGTCAGTTGAAGTGAAGGTTACAGCTGCACTTTCATTCTCTGCCTCTGGATCGTTTCAAGCTACAACTGGGGATGTGTGCGCAATCTCTCAACATGCAATTCGGCAGGTGACAGCTGCAGTATATGTCCGGAGGAATAGCTACATAAAGTTCCCCATGACTGCCCAAGCAATGCATGACAGGGCTGTGGTCTTCTCCAGGATTGCTGGCTTCCCAAATGTACAGGGCTGCATTGATTGTACCCACATTGTACCACGAAATGTAACGGAGCTGCGTTCGTTCCTGGGACTCCTCAACTATTTCGGTAACTTTCTTCCAGGGTTCAGCACCTTGCTCGAACCGTTGCACAAGGGAAACGACTGGGTTTGGGGTCAAAATCAAGAGGCCGCCTTCAAAAAGGCCAAAAACTTGCTGTGTTCGAACAAGTTGCTTGTATTGTATGACCCAGGAAAACGTCTAGTTTTAGCATGTAACGCGTCTTCGTACGGTGTCGGATGTGTTTTACAGCAAGCAAATGTAGCGGGCAAACTCCAACCGGTTGCATATGCATCTAGAAGTCTATCCAAGGTCGAAAGAGCCTACAGCATGGTCGAGAAGGAGGCTTTGGCCTGTGTCTATGGGGTAAAAAAAATGCACCAGTATTTGTTCGGACTCGGGTTCGAGTTAGAACCCACCACAAGCCTCAAATCTCACTGTTTCGGAAAGCAAAGGCATAAACAGCAATGCTTCGTCACGAATCCAAAGATGGGCACTAACACTGTCAGCCTACGATTATACGATCCGCCACAGGCCAGGCACTGAGAACTGCGCCGATGCCCTCAGTCGGCTACCGTTGCCCACCACCGGGGTGGAAATGGCGCAGCCCGCAGACCTGTGCCTGGTCATGGACGTCTTTGAAAGTGAAGGGTCACCTGTAATGGTCTGCCAGATCAGGACCTGGACCAACCAGGACCCTGTGTTATCTCTTGTAAAAAGTTGCCTCCTCAATGGGGGCTGGTCAGCGGTCCCAAGAGAAATGCAAGACGAGATAAAGCCGTTTCACCGTCGTAAAGACAAAATGTCCATCCAATCGGATTGCCTCTTAAGGGGCAACCACTTCGTCCTGCCAAAAAAAGGCATGGCAACTTTCGTATGCGACCTACACAGTGCCCACACAGGCATAGTCATGATGAAGGCTATCACCAGGTCCCACGTCTGGTGGCCCGACATTGACTCGGACTTGGAGTCATGCGTGTGCCAGTGTACCACTTGCTCACAATTGAGCAATGCCCCCAGGGAAGCTCCACTCAGTCTGTGGTCCTGGCCCTCAAAACCATGTCCAGGATCCACTTAGATTATGCGGGCCCCTTTCTAGGAAAAATGTTCTTCATTGTAGTGGACGCCTATTCTAAGTGGATGAATGTGTAATAATGGCATCCAGCACATCCACTGCCACCATTGAAAGCCTTAGGGCCATGTTCGCCACCCATGGCTTGCCTGACATTCTGGTCAGTGACAATGGTCCGTGTTTCACCAGCTCGGAATTCAATGAATTCATGACTCGCAATGGTATCAAGCATGTCAGGTCTTCCCCGTTCAAGCCCGCATCCAACGGCCAAGCGGAGCGGGCAGTCCAAACCATAAAGCAGAGTTTGAAACGCGTCACGGAAGGCTCCTTACAAACCCGCCTATCCCAGGTGCTGATCAATTACAGGACACGACCCCACTCGCTTACCGGGGCACCCCCTGTGGAGTTACTAATGAAAGATGCACTCAAAACCAGGCTCTCCTTAGTCCACCCTGACCTCAACGATCAGGTGGAAACCAGGCGTTATCGGCAAAACATGTATCATTGCGCGGCTGTATCACGTGACACCACTGTAAACGACCTGGTGTTTGTGCTGAATCATAGTCATGGCCTCACATGGGTTGCTGGCACTGTTTTCGCCAAGGAGGGGAATAGAGTGTTTGTTGTCAAACTGCTTCATGGACAAACGTGCAGAAAGCATTTGGACCAGACCAAATTGCGATTTACAGGTAACCAGGAACTACCGGGAGAGGACCTTACCTTCAGCGATCCACCTACACACACCCAATCAGCAACAGACTAGCTGCCAACCACGAGGATGATCCCACCATCTCCAACAGTCCAGTCAGACAAACAGCGCTGCAAGACAGCAATGGCCCGACCAACTCACCCATGCCAGAAGTGACACTCAGACGATCAACCAGGGAGCGCAGAGTTCCAGATCGCCTCAACCTGTAACTAACTCGCATCAAAGACTTTGGGGGGGGAATGTTGTCATATATGTATACTCTGTGTATATACTATGTTGGTACCACTAGAGGGTGCAACTGTGGGAGTCCCAGACATGAGCTGTATAAAATGCTGGTCACCACGCAGTGAAGGCACTCTGCAGACAATAAAGAGACTAAGGTCACAGCAGTTCAAGCACAGCACTAGGCCTCGTGGAGTTATTCTACAGATAAGTAGAGACATATTAACAGTAACAATAATAATAACAGCAGCAGCAGCAAAGAGGGTGTCTTTCTGCTGGGTGGGACATATACAGATGGGCACATTTACAATTGCAATTCTATTGAATAAATGAAAATATTACACTAACTACTTGACCAAGATCCTGCCACTTCTTTTTACACTGGCCTCCAGATCTCGTGGTGGTCACCATTGCGCAGTAATCTTCTGCAACTTGGTTCCAGCGTTTCTTCATTTTTTAGGGTGTAACTTTTATGTGACCTCTGCTGGTGTCCAGCTCCTGCCATCTGTTCTCAATCACAGTAACTAGTGCCTCCACTTCATCCTGTAAGAAATTCCTGGTCCTTGCACCACATTACATCTTGTATTGCTGCAGCTCCGATTTTTCCAATGATCTCACACAGCACTCCTTCTCACACAACTGGCTCTTTAAAAATGGCCGATTACCAACTCGGAGCTGTACTGCGCATGCGCGTAGGTTGATACAATGTCAAAATCGTCTTTTTGTTTGTCGCGTTCACAGAAGGTGCAGCATTGTTTTTTTCGGCACAGACAGCAGACTCCATCCCCCGAGGCGACTGGACACGCTGCGCGGGCCAAATTTGAATTATACATCAGGGAAACTTTGCCAAAATATTTCTGCCGCATTTCTGGCCTGGAAAAACAGGCGTAACTCTGACAATACACCAGAAACCGAGCTTGGGCAAAATTGAGCCCAATGTTCCTCCTTCTGTTGGCCCGTATAAGCCCCAAAATGCTCTCTTCCTAGCCACATTTCCCCTTCTGCCCAGATGACCTGGTAAACTATTCCTGTGGGAAGCTGGGATCAATAGAGACTCAAACCTGGATTAAAGTCCTATCCTCCAGCATTGCAAATACTGGATAACTCCGAGAATATTATTTTTAAATTATGCCCAGATATTTTAAATATTTGTTCCTGGAAAATAAATAGTATATTTTCTCACCCATTACAATTAGATAAATATATTTGTGAACCACACATACAGGTATAACTGGGCTCAGTTTTCTTCTTGTACTTACTGACCTGTTGTTGCAGTATGTTTTTTTTATTTATTGTTGGATATTCCTCAAAACCAGTAAGATTCTTGAAACATTGCTGTCAGGCATTCATAGATTTATTAAGTATATAGTGCATACAATTATACTTAAGTACACACTTAAAATAGTACTTACAACCACACACTGGGGAATGTAGTTTGGGGACTCTAATGTGTAACAATTCAGAGCTCAGTATTTAGGTTGATCAAACCTTTGAATCCAAATTCTCATTATGATTCGCCACTTTAATACCTTTCTCTTATCCCAACTAGGTGGCAAACAAGATGTCCCCTGCATTGCATAGTTGCACCAAAAGTTACCTGCCCATATCTGTTATCTTATTCTGTTACACTTCATCATTCTTTGACCATGAGCTTTTTAGTTATAACTTACTTTTATATTTCTAAACTTAGTGTATGAATTATGGTTATTACATAGGATATACGGCATGAACAGACCATTCAGCCTAACCAGTCCATGCCAGCATTTATGCTCCACTTGAACCTCCTCCTGTCTTTCCTTATCTGAATCAATCAGCATAACTCTCTATTTCTCCCTCACTCATTTGTTTGTCATCCTCCCCTTAAATGCATCTATGCTATTCGCTTCAACCACTCCCTGTGGTAGCAAGTTCCACATTCTCACCACTCTCTCAGTAAAGAAGTTTCTTTTGAATTCCCTATTGGATTTCTTGGTGACTCTTATATTGATGGCCTCTATTTATGTTCCTCCCCACAAGTGGAAACACGCTTTGTCTATCTACTTTATCAAAACCTTTCATAATTTTAAAGACCTCTATTAGGTCACCCCTTAGTCTTCTTTTTTCAAGAGAATACAGAATAGAGACCCAGCCCATTCATCCTTTCCTGATATGTATACCCTCGCAATTCTGATATCATCCTTGTAAATCTTCTCTGTACCCTCTCCAGTGCCTCTATATCCTTTTTATAATATGGCGACCAGAAATGTATGCCATACTCTAAGTGTGGTCTTACCAAGGTTCGATACAAGTTTAGCATAAATACCCTAGTTTTCAATTCTATACCACTAAAAATAAACCCAGGTGCTTGGTTTTCTTTTTTTATGGCCTTGCCGCAACTTTTAGTGTTTTGTGTATTTGTACTCCGAGATCCCTTTGTTCCTCTACCCCACCTAGACTCACACCCTCGGGAGACGGCACTGCACCCCAAGGTGCCGTACCACCAAGCACCACGACAGATGCAAGACTTCCTCCTGACTCAGAAGACATTTCTTCGGAAATGTCTTCTCCTCCAGCCACTGAGGAGATTCTGCTGACGTCACACCGCACGTCCCCACCCGCCACAGCAGCAGGCCTTAAGGTGCTCTGCTACAAGACGTCTTGGTCCCATTACTCGGGGAGTTAGTGGGAAATGGGGGCTTACTACAAGGGGGGGGGTCAAAGTGCAGGAGGGAAGCCTGGCTGTATATTGCTGTTGTTAAAAAAAATGTTGAATGTTCACTGTTGGGGATGGTGGAAGGGCGTTGTTATATTGTTGTGTTACAAATGTTGTTGACTGTTGGGGGTTGGGGGGGGTGGTGTTATTTATGTTTGTTCAAAATATTTTAAAATTCGTCTTCAATTATTAAACATTTTTATTTAACTTTACAATTGTCATGAAACATAGAAACATAGAAAATAGGTGCAGGAGTAGGCCATTCGGACCTTCAAGCCTACACCACCATTCAATAAGATCATGACTAATAATTCACCTCAGTACCCCTTTCCTGCTTTCTCTCCATACCCCTTGATCTCTTTAGCCATAAGGGCCATATCTAACTCTCTCTTGAATATATCCAATGAACTGGCATCAACAACTCTCTGCGGTAGGGAATTCCACAGGTTAACAACTCTCTGAGTGAAGAAGTTTCTCCTCATCTCAGTCCTAAATGGCCTAACCCTTATCCTTAGACTATGTCCCTTAGTTCTGGACTTCCCCAACATCGGGAACATTCTTCCTGCATCTGACCTATCCAGTCCCGTCAGAATGTTATATGTTTCTATGAGATCCCCTCTCATCTTTCTAGTGAATACAGGCCCAGTCGATCCAATTTCTCCTCATATGTCAGTCCTGCCATCCCGGGAATCAGTCTGGTGAACCTTCACTGCACTCCCTCAATAGCAAGAACGTCCTTCCTCAGATTAGGAGACCAAAACTGAACACAATATTCCAGGTGAAGCCTCACCGAGGCCCTGTACAACTGCAGTAAGACCTCCCTGCACCTACACTCAAATTCCCTAGCTATGAAGGTCAACATACCATTTGCCTTCTTCACCGTCTGCTGTACCTGCATGCCAACTTTCAATGACTGATGTACCATGACACCCAGGTCTCGTTGCACCTCCCCTTTTCCTAATCTGCTGTCATTCAGATAATATTCTGCCTTCGTGTTTTTGCCCCCAAAGTGGATAACCTCACATTTATCCACATTATACTGCATCTGCCACTCGTTTGCCCACTCACCAAACCTGTCCAAGTCACCCTGCAGCCTTTTAGCAACCTCCTCACAGCTCACACCGCCACCCAGCTTAGTGTCATCTGCAAACTTGGAAATATTACACTCAATTCCCTCATCCAGATCATTAATGTATATTGTAAATAGCTGGGGTCCCAGCACTGAGCCCTGTGGCACCCCACTAGTCACTGCCTGCCATTCTGAAAAGGACCCATTTATCCCGACTCTCTGCTTCCTGTCTGCCAACCAGTTCTCTATCCACATTAGTACATTAGCCCCAATACCATGTGCTTTAATTTTGCACACCAATCTCTTGTGTGGGACCTTGTCAAAAGCCTTTTGAAAGTCCAAATACACCACATGCACCGGTTCTCCCTTGTCCACTTTACCAGTTACATCCTCAAAAAATTCTAGAAGATTTGCCAAGCAGGATTTCCATTTTATAAATCCATGCTGACTTGGACCGATCCCGTCACTGCTTTCCAAATATGCTGCTATTTCATTTTTAATAATTGATTCCAATATTTTCCCCACTACTGATGTCAGGCTAACCAGTCTATAATTACCTGCTATCTCTCTCCCTCCCTTAAAAAGTGGTGTTACATTAGCTACCCTTCAGTCCATAGGAACTGATCCAGAGTTGATAGACTGTTGGAAAATGATCACCAATGCCTCCACTATTTCTAGGGCTACTTCCTTAAGTACTCTGGCATGCAGGCTATCAGGCCTCGGGGATTTATCGGCCTTCAATCCCATCAATTTCCCCAACACAATTTCCCGACTAATAAGGATTTCCTTCAGTTCCTCCTTCTCACTAGACCCTCGGTCCCTTAGTATTTCTGGAAGGTTATTTGTGTCTTCCTTCGGGAAGACAGAACCAAAATATTTGTTTAACTGGTCCGCCATTTCTTTGTTCCCCATTATAAATTCACCTGAATCTGACTGCAAGGGACCTACGTTTGTCTTCACTAATCTTTTTCTCTTCACATATCGATAGAAGCTTTTGCAGTCAGTTTTTATGTTCCTTGCAAGCTTCCTCTCATACTCTATTTTCCCCCTCTTAATTAAACCCTTTGTCCTCCTCTGCTGAATTCTAAATTTCTCCCAGTCCTCAGGTTTGCTGCTTTTTCTGGCCAATTTCTGGCTTCTTCCTTGGATTTAACACTCTCCTTAATTTCCCTTGTTAGCCACGGTTGAGCCATCTTCCCCATTTTATTTTTACTCCAGATAGGGATGTACAATTGCTGAAGTTCATCCATGTGATCGTTAAATGTCCTTTCTCATTACACAACACCCAGTCTAGGATGGCCAGCCCTCTAGTTGGCTCCTCGACATATTGGTCTAGAAAACCATCCCCAATACACTCCAGGAAATCATCCTCCACCGCATTGCTACCAGTTTGGTTAGCCCAATCAATATTTAGATTAAAGTCGCCCATGATAACTGCTGTACCTTTATTGCACGCATCCCTAATTTCTTGTTTGATGCTGTCCCCAACCTCACTACTACTGTTTGGTGATCTGTACACAACTCCCACTAGCATTTTCTGCCCTTTGGTATTCCGTAGCTGCACCCATACCGATTCCACATCATCCAAGCTAATGTCCTTCCTTACTATTGCATTACTTTCCTCTTTAACCAGCAACGTCACCCCACCTCCTTTTTCTTTATTTATCCTTCCTAAATGTTGAATACCCCTGGATGTTGAGTTTCCAGCCTTGCTCACCCTGGAGCCATGTCTCTGTGATGCCAATTACATCATATCCATTAACTGCTATCTGCGCAGTTAATTCGTCCACCTTATTGCGAGTACTCCTCGCATTGAGGCACAGAGCCTTCAGGCTTGTCTTTTTAACACCCTTTGCCCCTTTAGAATTTTGCTGTAAATGTGGCCCTTTCTGCTTTTTGCCTTGGGTTTCTCCACTTTTACTTTTCTTCTTTTGATCTTTTGCTTCTGCCCCCATTCTACTTTCCTCTGTCTCCCTGCATAGGTTCCCATCCCCCTGCCATATTAGTTTAACCCCTCCCCAACAGCACTAGCAAACACTCCCCCTAGGACATTGGTTTCGGTCCTGCCCAGGTGCAGACTGTCCAGTTTGTACTGATCCCACCTCCCCCAGAACCGGTTCCAATGTCCCAGGAATTTGAATCCCTCCCTTCTGCACCACTCCTCAAGCCACATATTCATCTGAGCTATCCTGTGATTCCTACTCTGACTAGCACGTGGCACTGGTAGCAATCCTGAGATTACTACTTTTGAGGTCCTATTTTTTAAATTTAGCTCCTAGCTCCCTAAGTTCGTCTTGTATGACATCATCCGTTTTTTACCTATATCATTGGTATCTATATGCACCACGACAACTGACTGTTTACCCACCCCCTTCAAAATGTCCTGCATCTGCTCCGAGACATCCTTGACCCTTTCACCAGGGAGGCAACATTCCATTCTGGAGCCTCGGTTGCGGCCTCAGAAACGTCTATCTATTCCCCTTACAATAGAATCCCCCATCACTATAGCTCTCCCACTCTTTTTCCTGCCCTCCTGTGCAACAGAGCCACCCACGGTGCCATGAACTTGGCTGCTGCTGCTCTTCCCTGATGAGTCATCCCCCTCAACAGTACCCAAAGTGGTGTATCTGTTTTGCAGGGGGATGACCGCAGGGGACCCCTGCACTACCTTCCTTCCACTGCTCTTCCTGTTGGTCATCCATCCCCTATCTGGCTGTGTAACCTTTACCTGCGGTAAGACCAACTCACTAAACGTGCTATTCACATCATTCTCAGCATCGTGGATGCTCCAGAGTGAATTCACCTGCAGCTCCAGTGCCGCAATGCGATCTGTCAGGAACTGCAGCCGGATACACTTCCCACATAAGTAGTCGTCAGGGACACTAGAAGTGTCCCTGACTTCCTACATAGTACAGGAGGAGCATAACACGTGTCCGAGCTCTCCTGCCATGACTTAACCGCTAGATTAACTTAATTTGGCAACAATAGTGCTCAAGGTTACTTTCTGATAAAGAAAAGAAAAAGAAAAACTGCTCATCAATCACTTACCTCCTTGGCTGTGACGTCACCTTTCGATTTCTTTCTACTTCTTTTTTGCCTTCTCTCCCTGCTGCAGCTGCACCAGTAGGCCTCTCTGATGACTAATGGGCCTTTATAGGCCTCCTGAACTCCCCGGACTCGTGCTGCTCCGAACTCCCGCCTCTCCGACGACTGATGTGCCTTTATAGGCCTCCCGAACTCTCTGGACTCGCGCTGCTCCGAACTCCCGCCTGTCCGACGACTGATGGGCCTTTATAGGCCTCCAGAACTCCCCGGACTCACGGTGCTCCGAACTCCCGCCTCTCCAATGACTGATGGGCCTTTATAGGCCTCCCGAACTCACCGGACTCGCGCTGCTCCGAACTCCCGCCTCTCCAACGACTGATGGGCCTTTGTAGGCCTCCTGAACTCCCCGGACTCGCACTGCTCCGAACTCTCGCCTGTGTGACGACTGATGGGCCTTTGTAGGCCTCCTGAACTCCCCGGACTCGCGCTGCTCCGAAGTGTCTTCTAATAACATAAGATAAAACATCAATACAATGGTTGGAAACAATGGGCAGTTGTTTCTGGGCGTCAAACAGGACACACAAGATTTAGTGCCCGGGTAGAAGTTTCGACACTGGTTTTGCGGTGGCGCAAAAACTTAGCGGCCCGCCTGCTGTTTGGAATGTCAGGTTGACGTCAATCGCCGTGCAATGCCACGCTAGTGTCCCAGGCGGAATTTTCGGCCCTAACGCCTGGTTTAGTATCCGCTCCAGTACTCGACCAGAAAAAACAGGCAGTCCCAGGATGCACCAGGCGCCAGGTTTAAAGTGACACTGGAAAATGTAATGTCGTAGTTGTGACTTACTGCCACGGTTGCAAGCAGAACGTTGCGTTAGTGTACACTTGCAATAAGAACTTTTACATAAGAACATAAGAACTAGGAGTAGGAGTAGGCTATTTGACCCCTTGAGCCTGCTCTGCCATTCAATAAGATCATGGCTGATCTGATCATGGACTCAACTCCACTTCCCCGCCCACTCCCCATAACCCTTTATTCCCTTATCGCTCAAAAATCTGTCTATCTCCGCCTTAAATATATTCGATGACCCAGTCTCTACAGCTCTTTGGGGCAGAGAATTCCATAGATTTACAACCCTCTGAGAGAAGAAATTCCTCCTCATCTCAGTTTTAAATGGGCGGCCCCTTATTCTGAAACTATGTCCCCTAATTTTAGTTTCCCCTATGAGTGAAAATATCCTCTCTGCATCCACCTTGTCAAGCCCCCTCAGTACTTATATGTTTCGATAAGATCACCTTTCATTCTTCTGAACTCCAATGAGTATAGGCCCAACCTACTCAACCTATCTTCATAAGTCAACCTCCTCATCTCCGGAATCAACCTAGTGAACCTTCTCTGAACAGCCTCCAATGCAAGTATACCTTCCTTAAATACGGAGACCAAAACTCTACGCAGTACTCCAGGTGTGGCCACATCAATACCCTGTACAGCTGTAGCAGGATTTCGCTGCTTTTATACTTTATCCCCCTTGCAATAAAGGCCAACATTCTATTTGCCTTCCTGATTAATTGCTTTACCTGCATACTAACATTTTGCGTTTCATGCACAAGGATCCGCAGGTCCAGCTGTACTGCAGCATTTTGCAATTTTTTTCCATTTAATTTATAATTTGCTTTTCTATTTTTTCTGCCAAAGTGGATAACCTTAATTTTCCCACATTATACTCCATCTGCCAAATTTTTGCCCACTCACTTACTCTGTCTATATCCTTTTGCAGATTTTTTGTGTCCTCCTCACAATTTGCTTTCCCACCCATCTTTGTATCATCAGTAAACTTGGCTACATTACACTCGGTCCCTTCATCCAAGTCATTAATATAAATTGTAAATAGTTGAGGCCCAGCACCGATCCCTGCGGCACCCCATAGTTACTGTTTGCCAACTGGAAAATGACCCATTTATCCCGACTCTCTGTTTTCTGTTAGTTAGCCAATCCTGTATCCATGCTAATATATTACCCCCAACCTAAACTTTTGTGTGAGTTTATTGTTTGTTATTAAAGTCAATAAGAGAGTACAATGGGGGCCATGCTAGGTCTGGAGCCACTTATGCTGGCTGCTATTGCCAGACGGCTTCAAGCTGGAAGGCGGCTTACCATCGATTGCAAAGGAATTGAAGAGGTCCCAGATGTTTCGGCAGGAGGCCTTACCCCCCACGGGTTTACAGGGAACATCAGTCCAACCTACACATTTCTGATACGCAGTGCGTTCGAAGGCTTCGCTTCAGAAAAGAAGTACCCATAGACATATGCCAGCTCCTACACGCAGATGTACAGCCTACCAGTGGCAACACGACTTAAACAGGCATTCTACAATTAGTTATGGAATGTGTAAAATATAGTGCCAATGGGGATTGCAGAACCACCTCAAGAGGAGGAGGAGGAGGAAGACAAGGAAGAGGAGCCTGGTGATGAACCCATGCCGCTACCACCACAACCATAGGGGAAGCAGGGTGCAGATGTGGCCGCTGCAAAAGCCTAACATCGGCAACTCATCATTGAACGTTTTGCTTGAAGGTTGAGCGGCAGGTTTGAGCGTTGCCTCGACACTATTCCACCATGCTGATTATTCCCCCACTTACTCTGCAAATGAGACACTAGACAGCAATGGTTAAGGTGAAGTAAAAATGTAATCAACAATGTAACATTCTTAATCCGCCTCCATCCCCAATAAAGCCTACGATTACACCAAGTCAGGCATTTCACAGAATAACTGCATCCTGCAGTCATCAATATAAAAATAAATGTTGCATCCTGCAGTTTCATTAAAACAAAATTAAAGTCTGCATCCTGCACTGCAGATTTTTGCCTGCCCCGCTATTGTTGACCACCATCTTTTGCCGCCCTTCCCTTCATCCCCCTCCCACGCCTGCTGCTCCTCCTCAAAGTGGCACCAGGGCATGCAGGAAGGCTGCGAGAGGGCTGCTGTCTTGGGAGGATAGACAATGGAGATGGCATTTGGGGACGTACTGGACCAGCTCATGGCCTGGAAGGCCCGGCTCCCAACTGGCTTGCCTCTTCCTTGTGTTGCCAGTCACAGGTGGTTTGGGTGTCAGCCGTCGTTGGTGCTTGGTTAGCGAGTGAGTGGGGGGAGACGGAATGCTGTCATCCGGAGGAAGGTAACTGTTATGTCCTTGGATGCTCTAATAATGACTCCACGAGGCAATGTGTTGTACTTGAACTGTAGTGACCTTAGTCCTTTATTAGTTAACTCCAGAGTGAGGATCACACCTGGTGGCCTGCCTTTTATACTAGGCCAGGCACACCTGTACAGGTAACCTACAAGTCTCCCACTGCTGTGCCCTCTGGTGGCACACCTGGTGATAGTATCAACAGTAGCCATGTTGTCAACAGTACCCAAGACATGACATCACTCTTTCCCCCCCCCCCCCCCAAAGCCTTTAGTACAAATCGCCTCTGCATTGACTGTGCTCTGGGCTTAGCTCTATCTGGTTGATCCTTGGCGGGTCGTTTCAATCTTGGGTGAGTGGTTGGTGCAGTAGAGTGCTGGTGGTTGCTGTTTGTGTGTGTCCCTGACCACTCCATTCTTCCCCTCCCACATATAGGTTATGCCGGAGGCTCAGTGTGTTCATATACATTCAAGTTCAGAAGACAAGTTTGCATTCATTTGTGGTTTCGTTGTGAGACCGGTACACTAGACTGGTGAGATACATTATTGATGTGTGCTGGGGATCGGTGACCGGTGCGTAATGACAAGCTAGTTCCAGAACTGCTGGATGGTGTCCCTGCAGTCTGGTGGTGGCACGGTGCCCAGTGTTGGCAGTGGGAACCCAGTTGGCTCGAGTTGCCTGCTCTTGGGGCTGTTGCTGTGGTTCCTAGCGTTGGGCAGGTTCACAGATGCCTGTGACCTCCCTGTCCTTTCTTTACATCCTGGGTCGCTGCTGCTCCCTGAGGGGTTGTCACCTAGCAGTGCACAGGAAACTGCTGACTCGCTAGCTTGGGCACTGTTTGGTTTGGTATCCTGGCTGGTCTCGCCCTTTCGGAGGATTGTAGCGAGTGACCCTTCATTTCCGGGTATAGCCTTGGTGGCGATGGGGTCTGGGGGCTGCGCCTTGGCACAGTTTGCTCTTTCAGGCTCGTGGCGGTTGGTGCCATTGGGTGCCATCGGGTGGAGCCGATCAGGGGCAGGGTATCGATACCGGTGTCATTGTCCTCCTGAAATTGTTTGCTCTGTAGCTCATGTGTATTGGCTGCTTGTGGCCACACTCCATGGTGCATAACTCTGGTCCCAGGGACGCAGGCTACAGCATTGGGTAGCTCACTGAACCTGTGTGCTCCCGATGGATGTCTGCCCGCTGCATTGGCTACATGCAGTTGAAATCCTACATTGCACAACTTTTCATTACTTATTGTGATGCTCTGTAGCTCTGATCGTGATAGCATGACTTTTCCTCGCTGGTTGTGTCATGTATCTTACATTATTATATATAACTGTATCCTAACATGCTATACATGACTGTAATAAGATATGACCTGTAACCACCAGCATACCTTACCACCAGGGGTGCACTTGCAAGAGACAGGTATATAAGGACAGGTCTCAGGCAAGTGCAGCATTCCAGAGCTGTGAAATAAAGGTACAGGTCCAGAGTGACCTTGACTTCACTACATGCCTGGTGTGAATCTGTACTGAAGGGACAGGACTTTACAGTGGCGACGGGTTACGGGATTACAGAATCCACAGAATGGCGAACAACGGGTCAGATGAAAAGTACAATGCGGGAGACCTTTATAGAAAGGCTCCAGCAAAGCTTTGTAACCAAAGACTGGTTAGGCGACGATAAGGCAGACAAGAGAAGAGCCCATCTCTTGACCAGCTGTGGCTCGAAAACATACACTTTAATGAAGGATCTGTTGGCACCTGAGAAACCAGCAAGCAAGTCATTTGAAGAATTGAGCACACTGGTAAGAGACCACCTGAAGCCAGCGAGCAGCCTACACATGGCCAGGCACAGGTTCTACAACTACAGATGCTGTGTGGGCCGGAGCATACCCGACTTCGTGGTGGAACTTCGGAGGCTGGCTAGTTTATGTGAGTTCTCCGATGAACTGAGGAGAGAAATGCTGAGAGACTTTTTCACTGAAGGAATAGGCCACACAGGCATATTCCGAAAGCTCATAGAGACCAAGAACCTGACCTTAGAGGCAGCAGCACTGGTTGCACAGACATTCTTTGGAGGGGAAGAAGAAACTCGGTTGATTTACAATGCAGGTACGACAACTAACGAACTATCGGAAGAAGTTCACAAGCTGCTACCCCCACACACAGACAAAACCGGGAGAACAGGCTCTCGATAGCAGGCAGAAGCCATCAAGGGCCACAGGAACGGCCGTTCACACCTCATCAACCCACAATGCGATCAATCAACTACAAACTGAGAGAAGCTCGAGAGATCAGCCAGACGCAGCTCATTCTTTGGGAACACTTTAGACAATAGAACAGGTCTGTGCTGGGGGTGAGGGGGTGGGCACTCGTCAAGGGGATGTCGATTTCAGCAAGCTGTTTGCAGAAATTGTGAATATACAGGGCATTTGGCCCGCATGTGCAAAAAAACGGCAGCTCGGCTGGTATACGAATCGGATGGGTCGGAAAGCGGACCAGAAGATGGTGGGGACAGTACCCGGGACACCGATGGACAGCGGGTCAACACGATCAATGGCCGCTGCTCCTACAACAGGACGCCTCCTATAATGATGAGGGTCCTACTCAACGGGATATCTGTCAACATGGAGCTGGATACGGGAGCGAGTCAATCTCTCATGGGCGCTCAACAATTTGAACAACTGTGGCTGCATAAAAGAGACAGACCAAAACTCACAAAGGTCAACACCACACTAAGGACCTATACCAAAGAAATCGTTCCAGTCCTCGGCAGCGCTATGCTCTCTGTCACACACAAAGGGACAGTGAACCGACTTCCCCTGTGGATTGTCCCCGGAGACCCCCCAGCACTGCTGGGGAGAAGCTGGCTGGCAAAACTAAACTGGAAATGGGATGATGTCCATGCCATGTCATTAGAGGAACGGACCTCCTGCTCAACAGTTATAAAGCGATTTGAACATCTCTTTCAGCCAGGTGTGGGCACTTTCAAAGGGGCCAAAGTCAAAATCTACATCACACAGAATGCTAGACCGGTCCATCACAAAGCCAGAGCTATACCCTATGTGATGAGGGAAAAGATTGAACATGAACTAGGCAGGCTTCTGCGGGAAGGCATTATATCACCTGTGGAATTTAACGACTGGGCAAGTCCCATCGTCCCAGTCATGAAGCCTGATGGATTCGTACGAATCTGTGGGGACTACAAATCTACCATAAACAGAGTCTCCCGACAGGACCAGTACCCGCTGCCCAGAGCGGAGGACTTATTTGCCACATTGGCTGGAGGTAAACTTTTCTCAAAATTAGACCTCACATCTGCGTATATGACGCAAGAATTGACCGAGGAATCCAAGCTACTCACCACCATCAACACACATCGAGGCCTTTTCATGCACAATCGATGCCCATTCGGCATCAGGTCGGCAGCTGCCATATTCCAGCGCAACATGGAGAGTCTGCTCAAGTCCATCCCGGGGACGGTTGTATTTCAAGACGACATACTTATCACGGGCAGGGCCACCGACTCCCATCTCCGTAATTTGGAGGAAGTACTAAAGCGGTTGGATCGAGTAGGCCTACGAGTCAAGAAATCCAAGTGCCTGTTTCTCACACCCGAGGTTGAATTTTTGGGCAGAAGGATTGCCGCTGATGGAATCCGCCCAACAGAGTCCAAAACAGAAGCAATTCGCCTGGCACCCAGGCCCCGGAATGTCTCAGAACTGCGCGCCTTTCTCGGGCTACTCAATTACTTTGGGAACTTTATGCAGAACTTAAGCACGCTGCTGGAGCCTCTCCATGTACTACTCAGAAAGGGTGCGATTGGTTTTGGGGGGATGCTCAGGAACGCGCCTTCAATAAGGCACGCAACCTTCTGTGTTCCAACAGTGTTTTGACTTTATTTGACCCAGGTAAAAAGCTAGTTCTCACATGCGATGCGTCAGCGTATGGGGTCGGGTGCGTTTTGCAACATGTCAATAGTGCAGGCAAATTACAACCCATAGCTTATGCCTCCAGGTCACTTTCGCGGGCGGAGCGCGGGTACGGAATGATAGAGAAGGAGGCGCTCGCGTGCGTGTGCGGTGTCAAAAAGATGCACCAATACCTTTTCGGGGCCAAGTTCGCGTTAGAAACCGACCACAAGCCCCTCACGTCCCTCCTATCCGAGGGCAAGGCAATAAACGCCAACGCCTCGGCGCGAATTCAACGGTGGGCACTCATGCTGGCGTCCTACGACTATACCATAAGGCACAGACCAGGCACAGACAACTGTGCCGACATGCTCAGCAGGCTACCCCTGGCGACCACGGAAGGGTCTGACGAACAGGACTGTGAGATAGTCATGGCAATCAATGCCTTTGAGTCCACAGGTTCGCCCATGACGGCTCGCCAAATCAGAGCCTGGATGGCCAGCGACCCCACGTTATCCTTAATAAAAAGATGTGTCCTAACCGGTGACTGGGCAGAGGCTCGCGATGCCTGCCCCGAGGAATTAAATCCCTTTCACAGGCGCATGCATGAGCTATCACTACAAGCAGACTGCCTGATGTGGGGCAGCCGAGTAGTCCTGCGAGGCATTTGTCCGGGAGCTCCACCGCGAGCACCCGGGGATCGTTCTCATGAAGGCCATAGCCAGATCCCACGTCTGGTGGCCTGGTATTGACACGGACTTGGAGCTCTGCGTCCGAAGGTGCACCATGTGTGCCCAACTCAGCAATGCCCCCCAGGGAGGCTCCACTGAGCCCCTGGCCTACCAAACCGTGGTTGCGGGTGCACGTAGACTATGCGGGCCCATTCATGGGCAAAATGTTCCTCGTAGTTGTAGATGCATTTTCAACTCGAGCACAACCTCCAACACTGTGGAGGGGCCTCGCAACCGTGTTTGCAATGCACGGAATCCCTGAAATATTGGTCAGTGACAATGGTCCGTGCTTCACCAGCGCAGAATTCCAAGACTTTATAATTGACCGCGGCATAAATCATGTCAAGACGGCACCGTTCAAGCCGGCCTCCCATGGCCAGGCGGAGAGTGCAGTGCAAATCATTAAACAAGGCATGCTTAAAATCCAAGGTCCCACGCTGCAGGGTCGCCTGTTGCGACTGCTGCTGGCATACAGATCTCGTCCGCACTCACTAACTGGGATCCCCCCCCGCGCAACTGTTGATGAAAAGGACTTTAAAAACAAGGCTTTCATTAATCCTCCCAGACATGCATGAAATCGTTGAGGCAAAGCACCGTAAGCTGACTGAGTACCATGACAGAAATTCGAGGGGGAGATGGAATGAGATAGGGGACAAAGTGTTTGTACTAAACTATGGCAGGGGTCCCAAATGGCTTGCAGGGACAGTAATGGGCAAGGAAGGAAACAGGCTACTGGTAGTACAAATGGACAATGGCAAAACCTGCCGGAGGCATGTTGACCAAGTCAAAAGCAGATTTACCAACAACACTGTGGAACCAGAGGCAGACTACAATGTGGAACTCACACCACACCTGGTGGACAGACAGAGGGAACAACCTGAGGAAAGGGCAATCCCAACAGACAGCCCAGGCGAGTCAACAACAATTATACCAATCGAAACAGACAGCCCAAGCGAGATACCAGCAACCACACCCAAAGAAAAACAGACACCAAGGCAAACAACTGAACCACAACTCAAACGCTCCACGCGAGAGCGTAGACCACCTGAGAGACTGAACCTATAAAGACAATAAGACCTTGGGGGAGGGTGATGTCATGTATCTTACATTATTATATATAACTGTATCCTAACATGCTATACATGACTGTAATAAGATATGACCTGTAACCACTAGCATACCTTACCACCAGGGGTGCACTTGCAAACGACAGGTATATAAGGACAGGTCTCAGGCAAGTGCAGCATTCCAGAGCTGTGAAATAAAGGTGCAGGTCCAGAGTGACCTTGACTTCACTACATGCCTCGTGTGAATCTGTACTGAGGGGACAAGACTTTACAGGTTGCATGTACACAATTTTGATCATCAATTACACATTTTACATGATCGCGTGACTTTTCCTTGCTTATTGCATGTACACAACTCTGATCATCAGTTACACATTTTATCTCTAACTTACAGTTGCTATTACATTGCTTGAGTGTGTGGAACTGTCCCTTTAATTGTAGTGGGTTGCAGGCATCCTTTCAGAGAGCCTTGCTATCTTTACCCCAATCCTCTTCTCCGTTTGGTGCCACGTGTTGCTCCATCAGCGCTGCACCTCGTGGTCTGGCCGCGGCCATCTTTTTCTTCAGCGTCTCACCTCATGGTTTGGGCACCATCTTTCCTCCATCCACGATGTCGACTGCGATGATCTTCTTCTCCCCGGGTTCTGCCACTGAAGCTGGGAAGTCGCCTTTGGATCCGATTTTCTTCCTCCAGAGTCCTGCCACTGGAGCCTGGAAGGTGCGTTCGGGTCGTCTCAACTGGATTTATCCACATAGTCGTGCTGAGCAGTCTGTGTCTCGGGTGCTGTGCTGGTCTGCTTTCTGGTGTCGGGTCCACCCTCAAGTGAGGGCTTGCTGTGCCTCCGAACGCGGAGGACGTCGATCGCTGGAGAGGTGAAATCTTCCCACTTCCAATGGATCTTCTCCATCCACCTTCTTCCGAGCAGCATTGGTCCATCACCTGCAACAATCCACAGAGGTAACTTGAGCACCACGCCATCATGGAGTACCTTTACATTCGCACTACCAACGACTGGGATAAGTTCATTGGTGTAGGTGCGCAGCTTTGCCTGAACCGGGACCAACTTGGGTCATTCAGCTTAATTGTCCCATAGCCTCTCGAAGGCCTCTTGATTCATTACTGACTGGCTCGCCCCCATGTCCACTTCCATGAAGACTGGAACGCCATCTATCACGACTTCCATCCTCAATGGGGAACACTCGGTGGTGCAGGTAAACATGCAATATACCTCATCGTGGGGCTGAGCTGCCTCTCTGCCTATTGTTTCATGATCCGCACTGGATTCATGGCCATCTGCAGACTCTTCATTGACACAGTGAGTCATATTTCTCTTACACATTCGCTGCAGGTGGTCCTTTGTGCTGCAACCCTTGCATATATAGTCTTTAAAGTGGCACTGGTGAGCCCTGTGATTCCCTTCACAACGCCAGCATGGAGCTACTCGATTAGCCCCCCTCGGCGGACTCCGAGTTAAGGGACTCAGGGGCCTGTTCCCTCTCCCCTGAGAGAGTTCGCGTTCTATAGTCCAGCCTCTATAAGGCACCACTCGGTGCACAGTACCTGCCAGGTTTGAGTCCTGAGGGTGAGTCATCTGCCTAGAATGCAGGTCGAGATTGTGAATGTCTGGCTCACAGAGATGGCCTTCTGCAGTGTGACTGTGGTATGTGCCGACAGTAGCTTGTGAAGAAGGCCCTCATGGCCGATTCCAATGACAGAAATGTCCTGCAGCGCTTTGTTGAGGTGGGTGCTGAACTCGCACGGTGCCGCCAGCTTCCTGAGGTCTGCGGCCTATCTCGCGATTTCCTGGCCTTTGGGCCGTCGGTGGGTATAGAACCAGTGTCTGGCTGTGAGGATGCTCGCCTTGGGCTTGAGTTGCTCATGGATCAGGGTTACGAGCTCCTTGTATGCTCTTGGTCGTTGTCTTCACTGGTGCCAGTAAGTCCCTGACGAGGCCATAGACGGTGGGCTCACAACTGGTTAGCAAGATAGCTCTGCGCTTATCAGCCAGTGTGGCTGGGTCATCTCCTGCCAGGTCATTTGCTGTGAAGAAATGGTCAAGCCTCTCCACAAAGGCATTCCAATCATCACCATCGGCAAACTGCTGCAATGTACCAAGGGTAGCCATTTTTGCGTTAAAGTCCGTAATCTCGTTGCCAATTGTTATGTCCTTGGATGCTCTAATAATGACTCCATGAGGCAATGTGTTGTATTTGAACTGTAGTGACCTTAGTCCTTTATTTATTAACTCCATAGTGAGGATCACACCTGGTGGCTTGCCTTTTATACTAGGCCAGGCACAACTGTACAGGTAACCTACAAGTCTCCCACTGATGAGCCCTCTGGTGGCATACCTTGTGATGGTACCAACAGTAGCCATGTCGGATACATGATTGTCACCACCTCCCATCTCCCACCGACGGGGCTGTCCCTCAGCATCCGGAGCACAATGTACAGGACCTCCTTGTTGGCCTGTTTCAGGACCGTCACTTCTCCATGGGACAGTGGGGAACGCATACCAATGGTATGATGGCAGGCATGGACTGCATCACCTGCACAAGCTGAAGCGGAGCTTGTGCCTGTGATGCACCCGAGTCTGCAACGTGCTCAAGGGCACACGCCACAATCTCTGGAATGCCACTGTCACCGCTGGAAGCCACCAGCCTCTGAGTGTGGGCAATGATGGCCTCGCTGGAGTCACGGCTCACAGTAACAATCTGCAATCTTACCTCCATAATGGTCGCAGTGAGCTTGTCGATACTAGCGGAAATCCATCCCAATGCATCAAGGTGCTGATGGTTTACTTCAATGCCATCCTTGGACATTTCCACCAGGTCCAATTCTTGGTCTGTCTGTCTGTTAGCAGATCGATTTTGCCGACTCATCCTCTGGAGAGCTGGCCTGCGGGATTGCTCCCCAGCAGTGCATTGCTGCACGCAACTGGACCCAAGAGCCTCCCATTCCTCAACCCCCAAGAATGGAGCGTCGTCCCCAGAGGAGCTGAATCCCGATGCTGGGCCGGAGGTGGTTCATCCGTGTCCACCTCTTCTTCCTCCTCCTCCTCCTCCTTCACCAGAGAACGGCCTGGCATGGAGGGCTCCGGCAACGGATGCGGCAACTGTGGCTGGACATCTGGAAGTAGAAAGCAACAGATTTTCAGCAGCAAGGCTTAGTAGCAAGGGAGGGGACAGGGTGACATGAAGGTCGCATGGCACAGGCTCATTTGAAGGACCGCCGCTACTCCATTAGGTGTCTCAATGTAGTGTCTTGAGATGCGTGATCCATTTACCTACCCCGAATGGGGCTCAGTACTGCCCCTGGCAACTGTCTGAGCTGTGGCGTCGATGAGGGGTGCCACTCTCTCCTTGAAATCTGTCAATGGCAGGGTCTGAGGTGGAACTCTGTCTGTCCTTAGCTGCTCACGCCGATTGTGTGACTTCTTGGACTGAAAAGAGGAAAATAGGAATGGTTACAAGAGGGTCCATCTGCTCTTGTGGCACAGATGGCCACCAAAGCACTTTATGCCATACTGTCTGAATGTACTAGGGGCCTTTCTTTAATGGCCTTGGGTGTTGCATGTGCTTCGTCAGGAGGTCATCGAAGTGTGATGCCATCTAAGATGAGGTGTGTATGAGATCTTTCAGAAAGCGATAGGAGCAGTTTCAGTACATTGCGATGAGCGATCTTAATAATATTGATAGATCATTCATTGCAAATAGGGTGGCAAACCAAACCTTCCTTTGTGTCATGCATTGTGTGTGACAACCCACAGAGTGTTGAGAGGTACCAAAAGCATCAGATCAATCACATAGTGTCTCAGATTTATCCTTGAAGTAATGGAGGAGTGCATGAATTAAAATGGTACCCACTCTCACGACTCTGGTGAGGTGGTTAAACTTCTTTCTACGTTGGATGCCAGTACTGGCCAGTGTCCAAGGCAGAGATCTCTTCCGCAATCTCACTCCAGATTCATTTTTAAAAAGAAGGTAGCGGTCTGGATCCTCCCCGAAGATGAAGTTGAGCCCACCTCCTCTCCACCGCCCCCACGAATGCTTCATTGGCCTCCTAGCTGAAGTGCCGTGCACACTACCTTCCCTCCTCCTCCTCTATCTCTGCAGAAAGAGTTTAAATGTGCATATGCGCAGGAAGTTGTCGCGCCTTGCATTAGCGTTTGCGACAGGAATGTAAACCAGGAGGTGGAAGGGGGGGAAACAAAGAAAAGCACATGCAAACGGCCACCTCTGTCAGCATTGGAAGTTTCGCCTCCGCCGCAGTCTGTGGTGCAACGCCGGACTTAATACCAGCGCTCTCCCAGGGCTTCCTTTTGGCGAAAATTCCTCGCTCTGTCACTAACGATATCCCGGCGCTAACTTTTGCATCCCGCCGCTAATTGTGCCCGGAAATCCCGAAAACCCAAAAACCAGCCCATTGTATGCCTCTTTCCTTACCCTCAATTGTTCCCTTATGGCTTTATTCATCCAAGGAGTCTCATTAGTGTTTAGTTTGTTCTTTTAGCGGAATATATTCCGTTAGAAATTCAGTATTGACCCATTTGGGGGTGGTAATAGTTGGGAGGCGCTCAAGTCTCGCCCCTCTCCAAAAGTTCGTGTTACCGCCCCCGGAAGGATGTGTTGCGCTTAATTAAGTGCTCCACTTCCTTCCTGGGGTGCTAACTGGGCATACGTCTCAGCAGCTGTCGCATCCGAGGGGCCTCTCTCACTTAAAGGGGAGGGCTCACGCTGCCGATTCTGCAAAGTAAAGAGGGACCTACCTGGATTATCATGGAGTGGGGGTGCTGTGCAATCAGCCCAATCATTCAAGCAGAGTGCCGGGCTAAGCGATCGTGACCAGGAACCTGCAAAGAAACCGCATCAGCAGCACCAACAAGGAGATAAGTTTTTTTTTCCACTCGGCCACCTCGCCTTTAATTGTTGCCCTGTTGCGGCCGGCCTGTCTGAACCACACCTCCTGTAGCTGCCGGTGTTTTCGCCCGGTGCTGCTGCAGGGGGCAAAAGTGAATTTCGGGACCGGGACGCTAATGGGGCAATATGTGCAGCAATGATGTCCCGAGCTGGACAAGCATATGAGGGAGAAGGGAATAGAGGGTTATACTGATAGATTTAGATGAGGAAAGACGGCAGGAGGCTCGAGTGGAGCATAAATGGCGGCATGGACTGGTTGGGCCGAATGGCCTGTTTCTGTGCTGTATATCCTTTGTAATCCTATGTGATCTCTGGGCGCAGAAAATCAAGGCGCAAAGCTGTAGCATCACCACTAAACTCCCACCCAATATGGCAGGAGTTGTCAACCAGGCTGTGCCTGGTCAATAACTCATTTGCATCCCGTTAGCGCCCCCCCCCCCACCCCCCCGGAGTGATAAACACTCTGTTGAACACCATTTTAAATGTTTCCCATTGCTGTTCTACATCATTGTTTGTCAATATTGTTGCCCACTTTATTTTCTCAAGTTCTGTTCTCAGCCCCTCAATATCAACTTTTCTCTAATCTATTCTTTGATTGATAGGGGGAAGATGTAAACATCTTTCTTTCCATTTTATCAGGCTCCTTATCTCTTTCTTGAGTACCCAGATCTTCCTAATTTCAGGTATTATCATTTCTGTACTCTCATGGTGCATGCCATGATGAAGATAAAGATACAGGTGTGTGTTTCAAGTCAGGTCTCTCCCTCTCATGCTTTGGCAGAGATAACACAAGAACATAGGAATTAGGAGCAGTAGGCCAACGGCCCCTTGAGCCTGCTCCAACATTCAATGAGATCATGGCTGATCTTCGACCTCAACTCCACTTTCCTGACCCAGCTCCAAATCCCTTGATTTCCCTAGAGTTCAAAAATCTATCAATCTCAGCCTTGTATATATTCAATGATTCAGCATCCACAGCCCTTTGGGGTAAAGAATTCCAAAGATTCACAATCTTGACTCTCCAGCCAGGGGAAACAACCTCTCAGCATTTACCGTCAATCCCCCACAGAAACTTTGGCAGTGACTAGTGGGGTGCCGCAGGGATCGGTGCTGGGTCCTCAACTATTTACAATCTATATTAATGACTTGGATGAAGGGACTGAGTGTAATGTAGCCAAGTTTGCTGATGATAGAAAGATGGATGGGAAAGCAAATTGTGAGGAGGACACAAAAAATCTGCAAAGGGATATAGACATGTTAAGTGAGTGGGCAAAAATTTGGCAGATGGAGTATAATGTGGGAAAATGTGAGGTTATCCACTTTGGCAGAAATAATAGAAAAGCAAATTATAATGTAAATGGAGAAAAATTGCAAAGTGCTGCAGTATAGAGAGACCTGGGGGTCCTTGTGCATGAATCATAAAAAGCTAGTATGCAGGTACAAGTAATCAGGATGGAAAATGGAATGTTGGCCTTTATTGCAAGGGGAAGAGAGTATAAAAGCAGAGAAGTCCTGCTACAACTGTACAGGGTATTGGTGAGGCCACACCTGGAGCACTGCGTACAGTTTTGGTCTCCGTATTTAAGGAAGGATATATTTGTATTGGAGGCTGTTCGGAATCAACCTAATGAATCTTCTCTGGAGATGAGGGGTAACTCTCTGTGAATAGTGCCCCTGCAGCACCCAGCTGAGGCCATTAGTGCTTCATTTACTGTCTTCTTCACACCTGGGAAAAACATCCAAATTCCCACAATTTTGCAAGGCATTTCGCCGAGTGCTAAATTTTCTAAAAGTTAAAAGTTACTGTCCCAAATGGGGTGTTACTGAATTTCGCCCCCAAAGACCTGCTCTGAGTATTTCTTCATTTGCTGTTTCGCCCCCAACATTGTAGCCACAAAATTCGGAGGCTTTGCGACGGCCGTTAAAGCCAGTTTTGATGTAAAAAGGCAGCCAACTCACTTCCGCCCGCTTACGTCTCGTGGCAGCCGCCATTTTGGGGAGGTCGGTAGTGCTGCCGTTGCCACCACTTACTCCCGATATTTAGATGAGGCAGATCGTGATGTCAGTGAGTGTGTAACGCTGATTTGATGCAAATTCTGCTATTTTGGACGTCGCTGCTCCATTTAATCTCAGTGGATAACCTCACATTTTCCCACATTATACTCCATCTGCCAAATTTTTGCCCACTCACTTAACATGTCTATATCCCTTTGCAGATTTTTTGTGTCCTCCTCACAATTTGCTTTCCCATCAGCAAACTTGGCTACATTACCCTCTCCTAATCATGACCAGCTAACCAAGTGTTCAGCAGCAGGAAGGAACCTCCTGCAGCGTTATTTAAAGGGATCATCAACAACTTGCAGCTAACTTGGTTTTTCAATTCTACTGGCTCTGTCTAAGTTTGTGCAATTCTTTGAAGCTTTCTAAACTTGTTTAAAGTTGCTGAGGTCACTGGGAGTGTTGCTGCAAGTGGAGAATGCCTTGCTTCTCATTTAAAGGCTTCTGCTCACACAACTTGCTCCCAGTCCTGGGGGTTCTACGTAAGAACATAACAACATAAGAAATAGGAGCAGGAGTAGGTCATACGGTTCCTCGAGCCTGTTCCGCCATTTAATACGATCATGGCTGATCTGATCATGGACTCAGCTCCATTTCCCCACCCGCTCCCCATAACCCCTTATTCCCTTATCGGTTAAATTTATTCAATGACCCAGCTTCCACAGCTCTCTGAGGCAGCGAATTCCACAGATTTACAACCCTCAGAAGAAATTCCTTCTCATCTCAGTTTTAAATGGGTGGCCCCTTATTCTAAGATTATGCCCCCTAGTTCTAGTCTCCCCCATCAGTGGAAACATCCGCTCTGCATCCACCTTGTCAAGCCCCCTCATATTCTTATACGTTTCGATAAGATCACTTCTCATTCTTCTGAATTCCAATGAGTAGAGGCCCAACCTACTCAACCTTTTCTCATAAGTCAACCCCCTCATCTCCAAAATCAACCTAGTGAACCTTCTCCGAACTGCCTCCATAGCAAGTATGTCCTTTCTTAAATATGGAAACTAAAACTGTAGACAGTATTCCAGGTGTGGCCTCACCAATACCCTGTATAGTTGTAGCAAGACTTCCCTGCTTTTATATTCCATCCCCTTTGCAATAAAGGCCAAGATTCCATTGGCCTTCCTGATTATTTGCTGTACCTGCATACTAACTTTTGTGTTTCATGCACCAGGACCCCCAGGTCCTGCTGTACTGCAGCACTTTGTAATTTTTCTCCATTTAAATAATAACTTGCTCGTCACGTTTTTCTACCAAAGTGCATAACCTCACACTTTTCAACATTATACTCCATCTGCCAAATTTTTGCCACTCACTTAGTCTGTCTAAGTCCTTTTGCAGGTTTTTTGTGTCCTCCTCACACATTACTTTTCCTCCCATCTTTGTATCGTGAGCAAACTTGGCTACTTTACACTCGGTCCCTTCATCCAAGTCGTTAATATAGATTGTGAATAGTTGGGGTCCCAGCACTGATCCCTGCAGCACCCCACTAGTTACTGATTGCCAACTCGAGAATGAACCATTTATCCCGACTCTCTGTTTTCATTTAGTTAGCCAATCCTCTATCCATGCTAATATATTACCCCCAACCCCATGAATTATCTTCTGCAGTAACCTTTTATGTGGCACCTTGTCAAATGCCTTCTGGAAGTCCAAATACACCACATCCACTGGTTCCCCTTTATCCACCCTGTTTGTTACATCCTCAAAGAATTCCAGCAAATTTGTCAAACATGACTTCCCCTTCATAAATCCATGCTGACTCTGCCTGACTGAATTATGCTTTACCAAATGTCCTGCTACTGCTTCTTTAATAATGGACTCCAACATTTTCCCAACGACAGATGTTAGGCTAACTGGTTTATAGTTTCCTGCTTTTTGTCTGCCTCCTTTTTTTTTTTAAATAGGAGCGTTACATTTGCAGTTTTCCAATCTGCTGGGACCTTCGCAGAATCCAGGGAATTTTGGTAAATTACAACCAATGCATCCACTATCTCTGCTGCTACTTCTCTTAAGACCCTAGGATGCAAGTCATAAAGTCCAGGGGATTTATCTGTCTTTAGTCTCATTATCTTACCGAGTACCACCTCCTTAGTGATTGAGATTGTGTTAAGTTCCTCTCCCCCTCTACTTGTAGACCCCTCGCACTCAAGTATGACAGGAAGATAGAGCAGCGGCAGCGAAAGAGGACCAGCTGCTCGCAGAGGGAGGAGGAGGAGGAGGAGGAGGAGGAGAAGGAGGAGAAGGGGCAGGCAGGCAGGCTCTCAGCAGGAGGCCTTATGCACCTAGGGTCTTCCAAAAGAATTTATCCTACCTGCATTTAAGCCAGGAGCAGTGTATTCGGAGGCTCGGCATCACCAAGGAGGTGGTGACAGAACTCTGTCACCTCTTGGAAATCGACCTGCAGCCTAATAGCAGGGTAACGATGGCTCTCCCAGAGGCTCTCAAGTTTGCCATGGCCCTCAATTATTTCACCACCAGATCCATCCAGTCTGCAGCAGGCATCCATTGCTGTATCCAGGAGGTCACAGAGGCTCTCTACTCCAGGAGAAGGGACTTCATTGTCTTCTTTCTGAACAGGGAGGAGCAGGACTAACATGCATATAGATTTGCCAGGATATTGGGCTTCGCCATGGTGCAGGGTGCCATCGACTACACCCATGTAGCTTTGCGGGCACCATATACCAATCTGAGATGTTCCGTAACTGCAAAGGCTACCACTCACAGTTGTAAAACTGTGGAGGGTGTATTCAGTGTGAAGACAGAACTTCGGCTGCACAAGGTCAGTGTGGTGCTCACTGCTACCAATACTGCCATGGTCAAATGCATCTGTGACAGGTAGATTGGTGAGGCTGAGGTCAAGTAGGTTTTTTCCTCATGCCGGTTCTCTCACCACATGCTGTAGGCCCAGTCTGGCAGCTATGTCCTTCAGGACTCAGCCAGCTGGTCAGCAGTGGTGCTTCTGAACCACTTGGTGATGGACACAGAGTCTCCCACCAAGAGTACATTCTGTGCCCTTGCTGCTCTCAGTGCTTCTTCCAATTGGTGTTCAACACGGTGGGATACTGATTCATCAGCTAAGGGAGGGCGGTAGGTGGTGATTAGCAGGAGGTTTCCTTGCCCGTGCTGGACCTGAAGCCATGAGACTTCATGGGGTCCGGAGTCAATATTGAAGACTACAGGGCCACTCCCTCAAGACTGTACTGCCACCCCTAGTGGGTCTGTCCTGCCAGTGGGACAGGACATACATAGGGATGATGATGGAGGAATCTAGGACATCAGCAGAAAGGTATGATTCTGTGAGTATGATGATGTCAGGCTGTTGTTTGACTAGTCTATGGGACAGCTCTCCCAATTTTGTCACAAGTCCCCAGATATTAGTGAGGAGGACTTTGCAGGATCGACTGGCTGGGTGTGCCATTGTCGTGTCTGCTGTTACTGTATTTGACAATTATTTAGAGAGGCTTTCAACTTAATGGGGCAATTTTACCTAACCTGCCCGTTGCAAAATTGATGGGATTTGGGAAAATGGAGAGTAATATTAGGCAGAGTGTAAAACCAGCATTTTACCTGACCCCCTGGGTTTCCCGCCTGGCAAAATAGGTTCATAATCTAGGCTGCCATTAGTACTGAGGGAGTGCTGCATTGTTGGAGGATAAAATTACCCTCAAGTCTCCACTTGACTTAGTGGTTGCATCTCATTGGGAAGGCATCGGAAAAGCCGGTTTTCAGCGCACAATGCACATGTGCTGAAAACCGGCTTTTCCGATCTGTCAAGCTGGAGCTGTATATCAGGAGCGAGGATATTTGCAAGGGCAAGATTGCGGTATATACCCATATAGCCTATTTTTATAGTTGTAAGAGTTTAAAAACATACAAAAATATTAAATTAAATAAACACATTATTTAAAAAAACCCTGCCCACTACGTTACATTTATTTTTAATCATAATTAAAAAAACTTTTTAAAAATGCAGAAAAAAATCTCATATTTATTAACTTTAATTTCAATTAATTTTAATTATGCGAGGTGTGTTTTTTATTTTTTATTACATGTGTTTAGTGTCTTTTTTTTCTCATTAATAGCAATGAAAACTCAGATACGGAGTTCTCATTGCTATTAATGAGAAAGCTGTGGAATACAGTACCTGATTGGCTGAGCAGTCACGCGTGACTGCACCTTCTGCGTGGGAACCTGGAGGATGGGAGCACGCTTCGTAGCGCGAGAAGAAAAGGCTGTCCCACCAGAATCATAGGCTCCTCCCAGACCACTGGGTACATTTGTAGAAATAGAAACATAGAAAGTAGGTGCAGGAGTAGGCCATTCAGCCCTTCGAGCCTGCACCACCATTCAATAAGATCATGGCTGATCATCCATCTCAGTACCTCTTTCCTGCTTTCTCTCCATACCCCTTGATCCCTTTAGCCATAAGGGCCATATCCAACTCCCTCTTGAATATATCCAATGAACTGGCATCAACAACTCTCTGCGGTAGGGAATTCCACAGATTAACAACTCTCTGAATGAAGAAGTTTCTCCTCATCTCAGTCCTAAATGGCTTACCCCTTATCCTTAGACTATGTCCCCGGTTCTGGACTTCCCCAACATCGGGAACATTCTTCCTGCATCTAACCTGTCCAGTCCCGTCTGAATTTTATATGTTTCTATGAGATCCCCTCTCATCCTTCTAAACTCCAGTGAATACAGGCCCAGTCGATCCAGTCTCTCCTCATATGTCAGTCCTGCCATCCTGAGAATCAGTCTAGTGAACCTTCGCTGCACTCCCTCAATAGAAATGTTTCAGGTCAGAGGCAATTGCCGTGGGAAGCCTCCGACCGGAATTGCACGGCCATTTTCTTTCTTCTATTTGTTCTTGGGATGTCGGCCTCACTGGCAAGGCCGGTATTTATTGGCCATCTCCAGTTGCGAATCAGAAGGTGGTGGTAGGCCCTCTTGTTGAAGGCTGCAATCCATGTGGTGAAGGTATTACTATAATGTTATTAGGTAGAAAATTCCAAGAATTTGGCCTAGTGATGATGAAGAAACAGCAATATGGGTCCAAATCAAGATGCAGTGTGTGTCTTGCAGGGGAACTTGGAGGCGATGATGTTCCCATAAATATGCTGCCCTTATCCTTCTCGGTTGTGAAAGTGGCGATTTTGGAGGCGTTACTGAAGAAGCTTTGGTGGCTTGCTCCCTTAACTGAGTGAGAGCAGAAGGTGGTAATTAGCAGAAGGTTTTCTTGCCCATGTTTGACCTGATGCCATGAGACTTCATGGGGTTAAGATTCAATATTGAGAACTCGTTGGACCACTTCCCCCTGACTGAATAGCATTGTGCCCCACCTCTGGTGCGTCTGTCCTGCCAGTGAGACAGGACATACACAAGATATGATTCTGTGAGTATGATTATGTCAGGCTGTTGGTTGTCTAGTCTGCGGGACAGCTTTTCTAGATGAGCCTTAGATATATATGGGGAGGAGAAGCAGGGAATACAATTTTAACGGTTGCTAATTTTACATATTACTCCAAATCTGAAAAAACTTCATAGAAAATTGCTCTCAATCCTTATTAAACAACAACAACTTGTATTTATATAGCGCCTTTAACATAGTGAAATGTCCCAAGATGCTTCATAGGAGTATTATGAGACAAAAAGTTTGACACCAAGCCACACAAGGAGAAATTAGGACAGGTGACCAAAAGTTTGTCAGAGGTAGGTTTTAAGGAGCGTCTTGAAAGAGGACATAGTGGCGGAGAAGTTTAGGCAGGGAGTTCCAGAGCTTGGGTATTAGGCAACAAAAGACACGGCCACCAATGGTTCAGTGATAATAATCAGGAATGCTCAAGAGGGCAGAATTAGAGGAGCATAGACATCTCGGGGGGTGGGGAGCTGTTTGGGGCTGAAGGAGATTACAGAGATAGGGAGGAGCGAGGCCATGGAGAAATTTGAAAACGCGCACAGGGGTGATGAGTGAGCGGGACTTGGTGAGAGTTAGGACAAGGGTAGCCGAGTTTTGGATTACCTCTAGTTTACCTAGGGTAGAATGTGAGGCCAGCAGGAGACGGGCGATGTTATGGAGGCGGAAATAGGCAGTCTTAGTGAACAGGGTAACAAGGCTACCTTAATTAACTTAGCTCTTCTATTAACATTTTTTCTCCTCTCCTGAAGACATTGAGTACTTACTGGGAAAGGATTCTAAAAGCATTAGTAGCCTTCCAGTAAAGAAAGAACTTGCATTGATATAGCCGCTTTCACATCCTTAGGACATCCACAAGCACTTCACAGCCAATGAATTATTTTTCAAAGTATAGACACTTGTTATTTAGGCACCTGCAGCAGCCCATTTTCACACAGTGCGGTCCTACAAACAGCAATGAGATAAATGTTAGTTCAGGGATAAATGTTGGCTAGGACAATAGGAGACCTCCCCTGCTCTTCTCTGAATAAGTGGACAGAAATTTGGTTTAACATCTGATCCTAAAGATAGTACCTTAAACAATGCAACACTCTCTCAGTACTGCACTAATGTGTCCGCCTCGATTACATGCCCAAGTCCTGGGGCGGGGGCTTGAACTCTTGAACTCAAAACCTTCTAACTCCGAGGCGAGAGCGCCACCACAGAGAAAAGCTGGCACTAGGTATAATTTAGGTCTGACTTGACAGAAATAGATGTGAAAGGCACATGTTACAGGAAGTATGCTCATATGCAAGTCTTTTAATATATTACTCATCAATCTCCCACGGAAGTCAAGATCGGTACATTGTTGAAAAGTTTTATCTCAATGTTCCCAAAGAATGTGATGGCAATACAGAAGCTGCAACTACAATGACACATACTAGAGACGAAACATATTGGAATAAACTTCAGATTTAAATTAGAACAGAATATATTACTCTCTTTTTTCTTGCCACGATACATTTGCAACAGGAAAACGGAAACCACAGCAACCACACAAACCACATACTGACAACAATGAAAGGATACAATGATGAACATCGCAGCATAGTCATGTAGACAGCAATAAATTGATAAAGCAACAGGCACATCAACAAATTAATAACTTAATTAAGCTATGGGCACCTAAGTATTAATACACTCAAAACAACAGGCCACCAATAAATACATTATTGGAGCAACAGGCGCCTTGAATTAATAAATTAATAAAGGACTGGTCAGAGCAACAAATCTGTAAAATGAGCAACAGGAATACATTGATAGGTGAATTTCTACCGCATGCTATCTCTCCCTCCCCCTACAATCTGTCATATCTGGTAACCGCATATTGTCCTGCCCAGGGATTAATTATACTTGTTGCAGTGTGGCTTGCTTGCTAGTCGTGACCCAGAGATGATTTATACTTGTTGGGAGTGGTGACAGTTGCTGGCTGTGCGATTTGGGGTTTTCTTCCACAGTGAAAGTGTATTTAACAGTGCGCTTTTAAACACGCCTTTTGCAGAACTAGAAATTTAAGTTGCCTCCCCCCCCCACCCCAGAGTTTGTTGTGTGTATTGGTTGTAAGTAGCTGCTTGGCTCACGTGCGCGGCTCCGCCTCGATTGTTCTCCCGCGCGCTGCTGAGCGAGCGCAGTGTGTGTGTGTGTGCGCGCGCGCGTGCTTGCGCCGTGATGACAGAGCGCACTCGGGCGGGCCGGCCGGAGAGTGGCAGCGCCGGGGAGTTCGCTTTTTCTTTTAATCCAACCTCCTGAAAAGGATTCATTTGTGTTAATTAATAAAAAAATAATCCCTTCCCCCCTCTCTCTCTCTCTAACCGAAAGCGGCCGGGGTGGGCAGGTCAGCATCACCGAGGCGGCGGCAGCGACGACGACGACGGCTCCGAGATGTCGCAGTTCGTGGAGAATTTCTGGGTACGTCGGTTGATTCCCGTTCCCCCTTTTCCTGGCAGCGAATAGCCGTGTCCACCGAGTTTTTTTAACAAAGTCCCCGCTCATGCTCGCAGAGTCCGGCCGGCCAGCACTGCTGGCTGGAGTCGGAGTGTGAGCGTGCGGAGCTCTCTGGTTCTGGTGTGTGTCGATCTGGGAGTCGACTTTACGCGACTGCGCCGGATCGGGCCTTGCTGCGCCGCGCTAAGGTGAGACCATCCGTGCAACCAAACCTGGGGTCAAAAGGGGGCGTGGGAAGAGGGCTGCTCCGCCCATCCTGATTCTGATTGGCCTAGCTCCGTTCGCAATTGAATGTTGATGTTTCTGATTGGCCACGTTGCACGTCTGTCACCCGTCTCCGTTCTTCCGTAAACAAGTTAGTGTGGCGGGTGGTGGGAGAACCGCAGCAGGAGACTGAAAATCTCATGTATCGCTGAAGAAATTGACACTAACAAATAAACAAGTGGTCTGTTTCTCTGAAATTTCTTTAAAATTAACATTTTTAAGTGTCTCCTATTGCTTTAAGTTAAATACTAGAGTTTGAGGAAGTTGAATTGTACGGTTGTGGCAGTGGTGTTCGCAAAATTGGGTGTTTCCCATTTTCAGCCTGTTCTTATGAAATGGGGCAGGACTGTTCGAAGAATCGCTGCTGTAAACTGATTAGAGACTGCACGGTGAACAATCTTGTTAGTAAAAACCTATCCCTTTTTAGCCACACCCAACTGTTAGTTGACTTAATAAGAAATCTGTGATAATACTGGTGGCATTTGTAAACTTGTTCTTGAAAAACAATGCTGATAACGCGATACCAGACTTTAATTAAAATGTTTCCCGCACAAGAACCATGTGGAATAGGCTTTTTCCACAAATAATCTCAATTTACAATTGAAAGATTTTTTTTTTTACATTTATCTCCATTTGGAGCCAAAATAAATTTTAGTTCCATTGGAAAGGTATTGTTCTGTGATTTCTTTGAGCTGGCATTTTCTTTGTATAGATCAAAATATAGTGAATAGATTACTTGTGACGTTTTCAACTAAAGTGTGATTGTTGGAAGTAGAATTAGTAAAATATAACTAACAGATTTCTGGATTTGTGCTTTGAAATGCATAGGCGTGTTATCTATTTCTGTACTAGGGGTCCCATCTTTGCACTTCGATCAGGTACTGTGCTAGGACCAATAGCATTTGGAGCTGCTACTCTTTTGTGCCAGTGATAATATCAAACACCAACAGGTCAGGTACAACTTGGTTGGATGTACAGCCACACGCTTCTCCGGCAGTGTGCCTCGGTCAGACCCCATCTTGAGTACTGCGTTCAGTTTTGGGCATCGAACCTCATGAAGGAAATAGTGGCTTTTGAGGGGGTGCAGTGTAGATTCACCAGAATGATACTGGGCTTAGAGGATTACATTATGATGATAGGTTGCATAAACTTAACATAAAAACATAAGAACTAGGAGCAAGAGTAGGCCATTTGGCCCCTTGAGCTTGCGCTGCCATTCAATAAGATGATGGCTGATCTGATCTTGGCCTCAACTCCAGTTTCCTGCCTGTTCCCCATAATCCTTGACTCCCCTGTAGTTCAAAAATCTGTCTATCTCTGCTTTGAATATATTCAATGACTCAGCTTCCACAATACTCTGGGGTAGAGAATTCCAAAGATTCATGATCCTATGAGAGAAGAAATTTCTCCTCTTCTCCGTTTTAAATGGGCGACCCTTATTCTGAAACTATTCTCCTCGTTCTAGATTCCCCCACGAGGCGAAGCATCCACTCAGCATCTGTCAAGCCCCCTCTGAATCGTATGTGTTTTAATAAGATTGCAAACTTGGCTTGTATTCCCTTGAGTATAGAAGATGGAGTAATTTGGTTGAGTTGTTTAAAATGTTAAAAGGATTCGATACAGTAGATAGAGAAACTATTTCCTCTGATGAAGATGGAGATGGGGATGGGGGGTGGGTGGGGAAATGAAGAACGAGGGGACATATCTTAAAATTAAAGTTAGGCCACAAACGAAGAAAATCAGGAAGCACTTTTCACACAAAGGGTAGTAGAAATCTGGAATTCTCTGCCCCAAAAGGCTGTCGATGTTGGGACAATTAGATCTTTCAAGACTGAGATTGGTAACATTTTGTTAGAAGTATCAAGGGACATGGAGCTAAGGCAGGTAAATGGAGTTGAGGTACCGATCAGCCATGATCTAACTGAATGGCAGAGTCGGCTCGAGAGGCTGAATGGCATCTTCCTGTTCCTATGTTTTAGCCACACTCTCAGTGGTGTGTCTCAGCCACAACCATAGAGTACCCAACACAGCAACTAAGTGAATTTTTTTCTACTTCTTACACCAGCAATTGTTACCTTTGAGTGAGATTGAGGGTTAGTGTCAAATTAGGGCCAGTTTTGTACTATAGGCCAATGCCCAATAGGACTCAGATACAGACTACCCAAACTCATTTCACATAAGATCCTTGCAACCATTTATTCTGGGATGGATTTCAATCCAAGTCTTAGAGGTGAAAGCTCATATCTAGTCTGTTGCATCAGGACCTGTTTAGTGTCACTGAATACTTTCCCCCCAACTCCTCTTATCTAATGTCGATAGCAATATTTAGTTTGACCTTAATTCTAGCAGAGCTGATGTTGATGAAACGTCAGAAACCTACTTCATGTTTGCTGTAGTATATTTTTGAATAATGTTAATGACTAAATCTGTACTAAACCATTAAATAGTAATGTTAAACATGATTGGCTGAGGAATCATGCTTTGTGACAAGTAGTTTTTCCCTGTTGCTCCTGGTTTGTGATGGTTTTCAGTGAGTGATGTTGAGGGCAAAAGAATGAAAGTTATTGGCCCTTGATTCAAAGAAAGTGGGTTAGCATTTGATTTTTTTCTAAAGGGGGAGGGGGAGGAGTTCAAGATTTTGATTAAATATTAACAGTAAACTGTTGCCCCTTGATGTACCGATGTGCCTGAAATATTACCTTCAAATTCCTACCACGATTGTTTTTTGAACAGTGAAAATTGCCTGTATATTGTAATTTTCAATTATGCATGAAAGGCTGATTAATTTGCACTATACGAGTTGTGTTTCCATCATGAGTGAATTAAAACAAGTAATGCCTGATCACAGATGCAGTACAAGTTATTATTAAATGATTATTGGTGTTGCTCATTCTGTAATTATGTTCGGGAGACATTTTACAGTGTTTTCAACATTTTGAAATCTGCATTAAAATGCTATGTCTTTTGAGCTGTTTCTACGGCACAACTTTTCAAATCATTCTAGAATGTCTTGCGCAATAGTGGCAGTTACGTGATGGCTTCCCGGGTGGTAATGTCTGCAGGTATTTATGTTACTGAAGTGTGAAAATGACATTGGCATCCATGTAATAATATGTTGCATTAAATGTGTTTAATCTTGGTTCTGGATTCACTAGCACAATGTGCAACTTTATATTTACACAAGAACATAGCATTGCTGGACATAAAAAGGTCTATATTAAGTCGCCATCCACCATCTTGGTAGTCGCATGATACAACAATAAGAGGTTTTTGACTAATCATGGCAATCAATCTCTATCAATTAGTCTATAATAGAGCCAGTACTTAGGCGAGGTAAAACCCCAGCGGCGGAGAGCTTTGGGAACCATGGGTACCTAGTCACCTGTTCCTCCTAAATATGCTACAATAATATACGTGTCTTAAATTACTCATGTACTGTATCCCAAAATATTAGTTTCTGAAATAAATCTTATCTCATTTTCATTTGAATTAAGCAACACTACTTTCACCATCTATCTAGAGAGCCTGTACTTAGATTTACCACTTGCTTCTGCAGGTTAGTTCTGAATATATCCCCTTTTAAGTGCAGGCATGTCCTTTGGTTCTACTGTTCAAGATAAGGTGAAACAGCTATTCATGGTCTACATTATCTAGTCTTTTCAGAATCCTAAAAACAGCAACATGTCACCTCGACCACTTCTTTTTCAGTCAAAACATGTCCAATTTACATAATCACTCTTTATAATCTAATCGCTCCATTCTGGTTGCTTCTGTATCCTTAAAAGCTGTAATATTTTTGTACTGCTACAGAATAGATCTATGTGTAAATGTGTCCTTTTGAGAGTCTACTTGGCAGGTGAACATTTTGGTTATGGTCGCTCAATAGGCCAAGTGACCTACTTCTGTTTCTATGTAGTAATATACGCCACCTGACTTTTTTTTTAGCAGGGGTGATTATTTTGTCATGGTTTCTACCCCTGGAATTAGTGTAGTCAGTTTGTTAACTCAGATTATATCTAATAGTCATATGTGATTTTATTAAACTTTTAAGTCCCTCCACTACTATGCCTCTTGAACATTTAGGGTAATGTCAATGAAGAAATTATATTATGAAGAATATTACTCTGTTATACCATGTGGACTCCACGTGCTTACTTGTAGGGAAGGGTGATCATTAGTGATCTGAGCAAGGTACTTATCCTCTCCAAGAGTACGTGAATTGGGGGGAATCTAAGGTAATGCTGTGAAAATAACTTGTTAGAACTGGTAGCAAAATAGCAAGGTGTAATTACTGTGAAGTACAAACGTGTTAAGTGTGTAGCAGAAATGTTACAAATGGGTGTGAAAGAATTATAGTAATTAGTCACATGTGAAAACTAAAAGTAAATGCCGTTATTTTGCATCGCTCTCCCAATTTTAATTGCATATTTGTGTAACAGCATTCCATAATTGGTGGATAGGTAAAGACCAATGTTCCCTTCAATCTGCACAGCGCACCAGGGATCCTGCGCAGCCGGTGAGTCGGCTTTTAAATTGGAGATCACTCTGACCTTGAATTCCCTGCAGTACCTACCTTCTGTAAGAGGTGATCTCCACCCCAACCAGAAACCGGTCTAACTCTTGTTTGAAATAATTCAGCGAATCAGCATCCACTGCACGAGATGGCAGCCTGTTCCAGAGATCCACTATTCTCTGGAGAAAGAACCATTTTCTGACGTCTAAGCTAATTAAGAACATAGGAGCAGGAGTAGGCCATTTGGTCCCTCAAGCCATTTAATAAGATCATGGCTGATCAGATCTTGGGCTCAGCTCCACTTCCCTGCCCGCTCCCCATAACCCTTCACTCCCTTATCGTTCAAAAATCTGTCTATCTCCACCTTAAATATATTCAATGACCCAGTCTCCACAGCTCTCTGGGGCCGAGAATTTCACAGATTTACGACCCTCTGAGAGAAGAAATTCCTCCTCATCACAGTTCTAAATGGGCGACCCCTTATTCTGAAACTATGCCCCCTAGCTCTAGATTCCCCTATGAGGGGAAGCATCCTCTCTGCATCTACCTTGTCGAGCCCCCTCAGTATCTTGTATGTTTCGATAAGATCACCTCTCATTTTTCTAAACTCCAATGAGTATAGGCCCAACCTGCTCAAACTTTATTCATAAGTCAACCCCTTCATCTCAGGAATCAACTTAGTGAACCTTCTCTGAACTGCCTCCAATGCAAGCATATTCCTCCTTAAATAAGGAGACCAAAATTGTACGCAGTACTGTAGGTGCAGCCTCACCAATACCCTGTACAGTTGTAGCAGGACTTTATTCCCTTTGCAATAAAGGCCAACATTGGATTTGCCTTCCTGATTACTTGCTGTACCTGCATGATACCTTTTTGTGTTTCATACACGAGGACCACCAGGTCCCTCTATAGTGCAGCATTTTGTAATCTGTCTCGATTTAATTAATAATTTGCTTTTTTATTTTTCCTGACAAAGTGGATAACCTCACACTTTCCCATATTGTACTCCATCTGCCAAATGTTTGCCCACTCACATAGCCTGTCTATATCCCTTTACAGATTTCTGCAAATCTGGCCTTGTACAACTTAAATTTGGCCCTCCCTAAACTGTTTAATTGGAATAAACTGTCAACTGGAACACAATCTATTGCCATTATTATCTGAAAATCTCAATCTGATCACCCCTAAGTCTACACTTTGAAGTGTAGAGCCCCAGCTCTTTCAGTCTATCTTGATAACTAAGATGCGTTAAACTGGGAATTGATCTAGTGGCACTCCCCTCCACCCTTTCCAAAGCCTCAACATCATCCACCAAAACTGGACACAATACTCCAAGCCTGACCAACATCTTGTACAAGGACAAAATAATATGCCTCGTCATGAACACCCCAACTCTTTTTGCTCTAGCTTTCGCTTCACGGCATTGCTCATGTACCTTTGGAGATGTATGCACTAGAATGCCCAAATTTCTTTCTATCTCTACCTTCAGTACTTTTCCCTGATGGGTGTGTGAATGTTGATGTGACTGTTGAGCATTTGCCCTGCCCACATACATACTGCTGCATCTATCCGTTATACATCATTTGCCAGTCATGAGCCCAATCTCCCAACACATTAATATCTGCCTGAAGCAGACGAGCATCGTCTGCAGTCCTTGACACTTGCACAGATCTTAGTATCATCTACAAATTTGCAGATCATGCCCCCAAAACCTACATCCAGATTATTAATGCAGAGACTACTTGGTCCTATATTTTATTTATGGTGCTAAAGTGAGACCAGTTTACACTTGGATTATATATAAGAAATGTTTTAGGTTGAATAAGCCAATTTATTTCCATTATGAAAAACTAGTATTTTATCAACAATTAATTGGTCAAAATTTGTCAAAAATGCCTTCCGTATTAATGCGTTACGTTTCTGTGTAATGAAACTCTGCTCATTGGAATTTTATTTTTCATCTCATCCCAACTTTTATTTGCTGTCACACCATTGTCTGGTTTCTTCTGTAAAAGAGTATTGTACTGTACCTGCACTGGCTTGCTCATTTACAGAGTGGCACACCCTGCTGACATGTGCAATGAAGTAAAATTTAAATTTACAATAACTTTCTAGTTAAAGGACTGAATAGTTGAGCCATGCATAACAGAAATTTGATCTGTGGTCTGTGTTGAGTTAGCTGATCTAAGTTGGTGCTACGGTTGGCATTGGAGCCCCCGGGTTACTGAGAGGAAAAACTGACCAGTATTTTTTGCTGCTGATTGGTATGCAGCACTTCCTGCTGAAAGTGTGTGTGTCAGAATGGGATTGGGCTTGACTGTGATGCTTTCCACTACCAAATGCTCAACTCAAAGTCCTCACCACATACCTGCCTTGTTCCCATATCCCTTTATCTCCTTTTGCATTATCCACCTATCCAATCTAATCTTCCATGGCCCGGAATTTGCAGTTGTAATGACGGCAAAACTGTCAGCGTTTGCCATGATCACTATATAAAACTGACAGCAACTTCTGGAGTCTGCACATGCTCATTTAAACATTCAATCCTGAAGTTGCTGTTAGTGATACCCTGCTCCTCCACAGGATGCGTTGTTACAATCATTGCAGGTGCAAACCTTAGAAGTCACTTGAATTGACGTGAACTTCAGCTTTTTATGCTCTATTCATGCTGTAAAACCCTTAAGATAATAAACTTGTTGAATGAAGTGTAACTGATTTTTTAACGGCCCTGAAAATCTAATTTTATATTTGTGGAATTTAAAATCTCTCCATGATAAAAATTCCTAAATTAAAAATTTTTTAAAGTTTATTTAAGGTTTATGATATTTCAGCTTCTACCTTAATCCCATGTGTGTGTCCCAATCTTTATTTCACTCTCTGAAAAATGATTAAAAAGTGAAGGATAATCAGTGCTATTTACTTCCTGGCTTGCTGTCGGCGAAAATATTTCAATATGATTGGTTGCTTAGACTTCTTGATGACATTGCTGGATGCTGGAGATCCCCTATTGGTGACGCCAGAATGAAATCAATGTTGGGAAAGGTGAAATCCACGCCATAGAGATTGCTAGATCTTTGGGCAGCTTTCTTCGATGTCAGCGGTAAATGTTGTCACTTCGCCGCTGACTGCAAAATCCATGCCAAAGTTGACTCTGTTCCAGCCACTAAATTTCTGCAAGTGAATTCCTCAGGCTGTGTTTTTTAAAAAAAAAGTAAATTTCTCTTGCTCTGTTATGAATCTCTCACATTTAATCTTGAACCTATGGCCCCTTAACTACTGAAAAAGTCTGCAAGTATCTACTTTGTGCCCCGTAATCTGCATTTCTTTAAAAAGAAAAAAGCCCCAATTTTCAGGTCTTTCAAATTTTTCTTTTTACTCATATTGCCTTATATCCGGCAGCATTCTAATGTATCTGCATTGTACATTCACTAAAGCCTCAATATCCTTCCTATAGTGTGGAGCCCAATACTGCACATAATACTCTGAGGTTTTATTAAGATTTATATAGCCTTTTAATTACCTCCTGGTGCTAATATTCTATTCTTGTAATGAAATTTAGATTTCCATCAGCTTTTTATCCACAGCCTCATCAATCTGTGATGCTGCATTTAAAGTAATGTGAACCTCTGCTCCCAAATCCTACGGCTCTTCCACAACACTGTGCTTGATATATTTGGACCAGATTTTCCTGTCAAAATAACGATGAGGCTAATGGCGCTTGCAGTTATTTATACAGCACCTTCAGATGAGGGACAGGTGTGTGGTTAAACGCAAAAATCCAAATATCGCTGTCGCTGATGTGCCCCTCCGCCATTTGCTTTGTGAAAATGGTTCATCATTGAAATGCATTGACTGGTGTAAAGTTGCAGTATTTATACAGTAAATATAAACTAAACTTGCCATAGAAAGTTAAGTCTTGTCCATTCCAGTCCAAGTATCCTTTTAATGTGATAAGTATGATTTACTGCCAATCAACCTTTCTGACACTGAAAATTAACTATTACAAGTGTGGAGTCTCATTCCTTCAAATTGTATTTAAATTATTTTTCTTTCCTGTTGTTTTTTCTCTTATCCAATCTTTCCCCCTCTTTATTTCGTGCCGTCCTTTGGATAAGATGTTAGGGCAGGGGCTTTGGTTTATCAGATGGACATATTCTATGGCACTATTTTGAAGACGAGCGAGGGAGTTCACCCTGGCGTCCTGGCCAATATTTATCCCTCAACCAGTATCACTTGGTCATTATCACAGTGCTGTTTGTGGGAGCTTGCTGTGTACAAATTGGTTGCTGCGTTCCTACATTACAACAGTAACTACACTTCAAAAGTACTTCAATGAGATGTCCGGTGGTCGTGAAAGGCGCAATATAAATGTAAGTCTTTCTTGTCATCTTTCACTCCCGCATTAACAACAGTAACTTAGTTGCTCTTTGTCCTCATGCAAAGTCTTTTCCAGTCAATGCAGTATATCCCTTATCCTAGCATCTAGGAGGCAGCATCGCATTGAGACTGTTTATCTGGACTGCAAAAGAGCATGTCAACCCCTCTAAATTTTAAATCCCTATCACTACTATGTCTAGCTGCATTGATGATCTTCTCCCTCCCCCCTCAAGCCATCTATTGTTTGTTGGTGCCAGGTATATTTATTTAATGGCCCTGCCCAGAGTGTACACTTTATTTTTTCCCCACAGGAAGTTAGAGCTTCAAATCTGTTCGAGAATATAATTTGCTCAGGGCACTCCTGTTCCAACCTTTCCTTCCTGCCTTTCCCTGTCTTCTCCGAATAATCATCCATTGTTTCTCCTCCACTGCCTACTCCCTGTTTCTCATTGAGATGACTGCAGCGGTGCAGTGACTTGCTGGGGATGTGGGACGGTTATTGTTTTGGAACGGTTTCAAAGTATGGATGAAAAATAAAGTATTCTACTACTATATTCTTGCTGATACATTTTGCTGTGTGTTATTTCTGTCTCTTAAATGCTGATAATTTTCAGCCCGAATTATATGGTATTTTCCACAAATTTTGGAAAAATCAGGAGTTATGGGAGATAACCCATACTGTTTCCAGTATAACTATCAATGGAAAATGATTCATTGTTTACACTGGCCATGCTACCTGCTTCATATTTTGTGCTTAAGATAAAGTTTCTGATCATAGGAGTGTTGGTTCATCCATGGAAGCTAATTTGTGCATAGTGCATTGGTAGAAAATATCGGGAGAGTCCAAATTCTAAAATGTGTAAATTAGGATATTGCTGTTAACTGGTATTTGAATGCTCATCTGTGAGTTATGAGGCCCAATCTGATGCATGTGATTAATCTGTGTACAACAACTTGCATTTATAAAGTACCTTTAACATAAACATTTTAAAGCGCTTCAAGACTAGGCATAGGAAAAATGGACACTGAGCCAGGAACAGAGAGATAAGGAGATGTCATTGGGTGGTTGATCAGAGCGATGGGCCTTGTATTACTAGTGTCTATCAGTCCGCCTTCTGGAAGATAGGACATGTGCGCGATTATAGTGTTCAGGAGACACAATGAAGGGTTTTGTTGTTATAATCCCACCCTCTGGTCGTGTTATTGTATAATTGGATTTGAGCAGTAAAGATAAGCTCGTGATATAGAGGATACATGATCTGATTATGGGAGAGACTGCTGACATTGAACGAGAGAATATCTATAAATGTTACTAGAACTATTATTATAGATTCAAAGTTTTATTTATCCCTCTGAATTTTATTGAAATAAAGAATGATTATTAAAAGTGAGATAAAGAGGAAAAATGACCTGTACAAATCCTACAGAAAGAAATGAGATGGGGTTCACTGGTGTGGAAAGGCAAAAACACATTAAAGGATTGATCAGAGGGCAGAGAGAGACCAGGAGAAAAGCATAGCAGTTGAAGCTAAGTACAAGTGTTTAAAAACATTCTTTCAATACCCCAACAAGAAGGGAGCAGTCAGAAAAGAGGTGAAAAGCAAACAGACTTGAAACTGAAAATGAGCACAGCATAGTAAATATTGAATGACAACTTCGTTCAAGCATGAGCAACTCCAAATGCCTTCTCCAAACAAAATATGCCAAGTTAAATGAAAGTCTTGTGGCTCAAAACTAATCCCCAAGGTTAGATGGCATTTATCCCATGGGGATGGAAGAGACTTGTTAGCCACTGACTATTATTATAAGGGACTCATTAAGCACTCAGAAGGTACCAGAAGATTGGAAATGAGCTGACGCTGTGCACTCAGTGACAAAACTGACACAGGCAACTACAGTGGAACCAACCAAGGAGCAGACTATTTTAGATCTGGTAATGTGTAATGAGACTGGATTAATTAATTTCCTAGTAAAGGGAGACACAGTAGAACAAGTCCTGGGAACTATAGACCCACGTTGGCAGTAGGAAAGATAATGGAATCTTTATTAAACATGTAATCGAAAAACATCTAGAAACTGAAAATATAATATAGTCAGCACGGATTTCAAAAGAAAAGGTCATGCTTTTGATAGGGTAGACATTGAGAAAAGGTTTCCACTTGTGGGGAGTCCAAAACTAGAGGTTATAAATATAAGACAGTCACTAATAAATCCAATAGGGAATTCAGGAAAACATTTTTTTACCCAAAGAGTGGTATAAATGTGGAACACGTTACAAGGAGTAGTTGACGTGCCTAGCAATATGTGTGCACACTAGGTCTGTGCAGCAGAGCTGGTCTCCAGTCGTCTTGGTTAATCCTTGCCACTGGACCAAGACCTAGCTCTGTCAAGCCCGTGTGGTGGCTGGTGTGCAAAGGCCAACCACATGTTTTTAAAAAAAAAAAAAATCCACACACACGCATCTTCCACCCTTAAGGATGTAGTTCGGGACCTGGAATATTAGGTCCTTCATTGAAACACCTGTGAACTCATCCCTTTTTGGCGTGGAAGCAAGTCATCCTTGATAGGGACTGCCTATGATGATGATAAATGCATTTAAGGGAAAGCTAGAAAGTGTCAGGGCTCTTCAGTTTGAGGGAAGACTGAAGAAATTTGGGCTGCTTAACCTGGAAAGGAGCTGACTTAAGATGTGATCTTGGTGATTATTTAAGATAGCTAATAGGTATAGAAAAAGGTAAACAGTAGGAGTAAGGTTGGGGACAGCATCAAACAAGAAATTAGGGATGCATGCAATAAAGGTACAGCAGTATCATGGGTGACTTTAATCTACATATTGATTGGGCTAACCAAACTGGTAGCAATGCGGTGGAGGAGAATTTCCTGGAGTATATTAGGGATAGTTTTCTAGACCAATATGTCGAGGAACCAATTGGGGAGCTGGCCATCCTAGACTGGGTGATGTGCAATGAGAAAGGACTAATTAGAAATCTTGTTGTGCGAGACCCCTTGGGGAAGAGTGACCATAACATGGTAGAATTCTTTATTAAAATGGAAAGTGACACAGTTAATTCGTCCTGAACTTAAGGAAAGGTAACTTCGATGGTTTGAGGCGTGAATTGGCTATGATAGACTGGCAAATGATACTTAAAGGGTTGACAGTAGATAGGCAATGGCAAACATTTAAAGATCACATGGATGAACTTCAGCAATTGTACATTCCTGTCTGGAGTAAAAATAAAACTGGGAAGGTGGCTCAACCGTGGCTAATAAGGGAAATTAAGGATAGTGTTAAATTCAAGGAAGAGGCAGATAAATTGGCCAGCAAAAGCAGCAAACCTGAGGACTGGGAGAAATTTAGAATTCAACAGAGGAGGACAAAGGGTTTAATTAAGAGGAGGAAAATAGAGTATGAAAAGAAGCTTGCCGGGAACATAAAAACTGACTGCAAAAGCTTCAATAGATATGTGAAGAGAAAAAGATTAGTGAAGACAAACGTAGGTCCCTTGCAGTCCGATTCAGGTGAATTTACAATGGGAAAAAAAGAAATGGCAGACCAATTGAACAAATATTTTGGTTCTGTCTTCACGAAGGAAGACACAAATAACCTTTCGGAAGTACTAGGGGACCGAGGGTATAATGAAAAGGAGCAACTGAAGGATATCCTTATTAGGCGGGAAATTGTGTTAGGGAAATTGATGGGATTGAAGGCCGATAAATCTCCGGGGCCTGATAGTCTGCATCCCAGAGTACTTAAGGAAGTGGCCCTAGAAGTAGTGGATGCATTGGTGATCATTTTCCAACAGTCTAGAGAAAACGGGTAATTATAGACCGAATAGCCTGACATCAGTAGTGGGAAAAATGTTGGAATCAATTATTAAAGATGAAATAACAGCGCATTTGGAAAGCAGTGACAGGGTTGGTCCAAGTCAGCATGGATTTATGAAGGAGAAATCATGCTTGACAAATCTGGAGTTTTTTGAGGATGTAACTAGTAGAGTGGACAAGGGAGAACCAGTGGATGTGGTGTATTTGGACTTTCAAAAGGCTTTTGACAAGGTCACACACAAGAGATTGGTGTGCAAAATTAAAGCACATGGTATTGGGGGTAATGTACTGACGTGGATAGAAAACTGGTTGGCAGACAGGAAGCAGAGTGTCGGGATAAACGAGTCCTTTTCAGAATGGCAGGCAGTGACTGGTGCGGTGCCGCAGGGCTCAATGCTGGAACCTCAGCTATTTACAATATACATTAATGATTTAGATGAAGGAATTGAGTGTAATATCTCCAAGTTTGCAGGTGACACTAAATTGGGTGGCAGTGTGAGCTATGAGGAGGACGCTAAAAGGCTGCAGGGTGACTTGAACAGGTTAGGTGAGTGGGCAAATGCATGGCAGACGCAGTATAATGTGGATAAATGTGAGGTTACCCACTTTGGGGGCAAAAACACAAAGACAGAATATTATCTGAATGGCGGCAGATTAGGAAAAGGGGAGGTGCAACGAGACCTGGGTGTCATGGTTCATCAGTCATTGAAAGTTGCCATACAGGTACAGCAGGCAGTGAAGAAGGAAAATGGTATGTTGGCCTTCATAGCTAGGGGATTTGAGTATAGGAGCAGGGTGGTCTTACTGCAGTTGTGCAGGGCCTTGGTGAGGCCTGACCTGGAATATTATGTTCAGTTTTGGTCTCCTAATCTGAGGAAGGACGTTCTTGCTATTGAATGAGTGCAGCGAAGGTTCACCAGACTGATTCCCAGGTTGGCTGGACTGACGTATGAGGAGAGACTGGATCAACTGGGCCTTTATACACTGGAGTTTAGAAGGATGAGAGGGGATCTCATAGAAACATATAAAATTCTGACAGGACGGGACAGGTTAGATGCCGGTAGAATGTTCCCGATGTTGGGGAAGTCCAGAACCAGGGGACACAGTCTTAGGATAAGGGGTAGACCATTTAGGACTGAGATGAGGAGAAACTTCTTCATTCAGAGAGTTGTTAACCTGTGGAATTCCCTGCCGGAGAGAGTTGTTGATGCCAGTTCATTGGATATATTCAAGAGGGAGTTAGATATGGCCCTTAGGCTAAGGGATATGGAGAGAAAGCAGGAAAGGGGTATTGAGGGAATGATCAGCCATGATCTTATTGAATGGCGGTGCAGGCTCGAAGGGCCGAATGGCCTACTCCTGCACCTATTTTCCATGTTTCTATGGTATGTTTTAAATGAAACTGTCGGGAGTCTTCCTCGATTCCAAGGGACTGCCTATGATGATGAAGACTTGCTTCCACTCCTGAAGTGAGTTCTTTGGTGGCTGAACAGTCCAATACGAGAGCCACAGACTCTGTCACAGGTGGGACAAACAGTCGTTGAGGGAAGGGGTGAGTGGGACTGGTTTGCCGCATGCTCCTTCTGCTGCCTGCGCTTGACCTCTGCACGCTCTCGGTGTTGAGACTCAAAGTGCTCAAAGCACTCCCGGATGCACTTTCTCCACTTCAGGCGGTCTTTGGCCAGGGACTCCAAGGTGTCAGTGGTGATGTCACACTTTATCAGGGAGGCTTTGAGGGTGTCCTTGTAACGTTTCCGTTGCCCACCTTTGGCTCGTTTGCCATGAAGGAGCTCCGCATAAAGCACTTGCTTTGGGAGTCTCGTGTCTGGCATGCGAACTATGTGGCCTGCCCAGCGAAGCTGATCGAGTGTGGTCAGCGCTTCAATGCTGGGAATGTTAGCCTGGATGAGGACACTGATGTTGGTGTGCATGTCCTCCCAGGGGATTTGCAGGATCTTGCGGAGACATCGTTGGTGATATAGCTCCAGTGACTTGAGGTGTCTTCTGTACATCGTCCATGTCTCTCAGCCGTACAGGAGGGCGAGTATTACTACAGCCCTGTAGACCATGAGCTTGATGGTAGATTTGAGGGCCTGGTCTTCGAACACTTTTTTTCCTCAGGCAGCCGAAGGCTGCACTGGCGCACTGGAGGCGGTGTTGAATCTCCGCATCAATGTCTGCTTTTGTTGATGAGAGGCTCCTGAGGTATGGGAAATGGTCCACGTTGTTGGGGGCCGCACCGTGGATCTTGATGACGGGGGGGGCATTGCTGTGCAGCGAGGACAGGTTGGTGGAGGATCTTTGTCTTACGGATGTTTAGCATAAGGCCCATGCTTTCATATGCCTCAGTAAATACATCGACTATATCCTGGAGTTCAGCCTCGGAATGTGCGCAGATGCAGGCATCGTCCGCGTATTGTAGCTCAACGACAGAGGTTGGGGTGATCTTGGACCTGGCCTGGAGGTGGCGGGAGTACAGCTAGGGTCATAGGTTCAAACTAGATGGTAATTTCAGGATACATATCAGTAAATTCTTCTTCATGCAGATTGATCAACATATGGAATAAACTTCCAGATAATGTGGTGGAGGCAAAATGGAATAATTTAATAAACATTTGGATGCTACAAAGGAGGAATGTTTGAATCTCTCCCAATTGATGAATTAAGATGGACCAATTTCTTTAAAAAAAAATGTGTTCATGGGATGTGGGAGTCACTGGCAAGGCCAGCATTTATTGCTGAGGAGCCGCCCCCTTCAACCGCTGCAGTCCGTGAGGTGAAGGTACTCCCACAATGCTGTTGGGGATGGAGTTCAGGATTTTAACCCCGTGACAGTGAAGGAACGGCGATATATTTCCAAGTCAGGATGATGTGTGACTTGGAGGGGAATTTGGAGGTGATGGTGTTACCATGCACCTGCTGCCCTGTCCTTTTAGGTGGTAGAGGTTGTGGGTTTGGGAGGTGCTGTCGAAGAATGACTTTCTTCGTTAATTTCTTGTGAACTTCTTAGATAGGTGGGTTGGTGCCCGCAACAAGTAATGAGCCATATAAACCAGAATTTCCAATCTTAATTCGTCGGTTGTGCCGAGTTACATTATATACTAACATATATGATGTGACACTTAAACCAGTTTGAGGTGTAAATGGGAAGGTCATCTTGTATACACGTATGATACCTCTGCAGTATTGTTGAGAGAAGCCATCAGGATGTCTAAACGCCCAATAATGTGAATTTTAGTTCTCCTACCTACACTTTGGATTCAACTTGCTGGATGCAGGCTGCATACTATACTTGTTGCCTATACAGGCAACAACGTCTGAAATCCGGCAACCTCGGGACCAAGATCGTGCAGGTTTTCGGATTTTGCTGGATTTCGGACTGTGCTGTTGGCAACGCCCACCGATGCCCGTGGCCCCCGGCGCTGAGTTTTTTTTACCGGTTTCCTCGTCCCTCGCCACCCGATGTCAGCATCTTAGCCGCTTCAAAAGTGTTCGGTTTTAGGACAGCCGGATTCGTGACGTTGTACCTGTACTTGTAATGCCTTGGTTAAACGAAAATAAATTCTCAAACACTATCATTAGTACTGTCAGCAATTACAGTACTTGGCCCATACCATACAGCAAGCAAAAGCTAAGTACAGATCCAGTCTCAGTCGTAACATCATGAGTATTGTCAGCAAATACAGCATTCAAATTGCAATCCTTACCACAAACTATGAACTTCAGATAAACCTCTGAAGTACATGACAGGACTAATGCAATCTATTCACTCATTTCAGGCTTAAATTCGTAAGGCCATTGTGAACTTCAAAACTGGTGCCAATACTGTCACAACTTTTATTATAAAATCAAAGTAATGACAGTATAAATTTTTAAAGCATCTAACAATGGGAGATGAACAATGCACTCCTGATTTATTTGTTTACTAATCAAAAATGTGTTTTCACAGTATATTAATTAACACTAAGTTTATATCTTTCTGTCTTGTGTCTTCACTTTCAAAAGAAAATTCTGGGCCTATTCTAGTTTTTCCCCTTCCTTGTTCTCTGCTACTCTCGTCATTTTTGTTAATGATCTAGTACAGATGCCGTAATTTTTTATACTTGAAAGCATTTAATGTTCCTGGGGAAGGGGGACACAATAGAAAGTTTCCTTCAAGCATATCCTGTTTTTATCAAGTGCTGGAAAATCAAAGCTTCTAATTAGCTATTCAAATAAGAGCAGTGTGCTGTGTCAGCTGTTCTAACTGTCAGGATAGATCTCATTAAATAGACAAATTTGTGGGGTTACAGTATCTGGCAATTATTTCTTGGCAAGATGCAATTTCCTTTATCTAAAATTATGAAAACAGGCATTCAGAAACCATATTCCTTAAGAATGTTGTCGTCTTGGTTATATGAGGAGAGGCTAAGGGAACATTTGATTGAGTATGGTACAAAGATATCTTGGTAAAACTGAGATCAATCGGGGACAAGGAGAAACCCACCCAGCAGCTGGAGACATAACTGACACACCAGCAGCTGGACATGGCCATCAGAGCCCAAGGGCACCGCTGCAGGAGGTCCTCAGGAATGTTCTTGACTCATCCATTTTCAGCTGATTCATCAAGGACCTTCCCTCTGTCATAATGTCACTGGGGGGGCTGTTCATTAAAAATTCCACAAGTGCTGCACTCACAACTCCTTTGGTAATGAAATGGAGCTGCCTGCGGCAGGACTTGGACAACATCCAACTTTGAGCTAACAAGTAGCAGGTAACATTTGTGGCACTTAAGACTCCGGCAATGACCACCTCTCAACAAGAAAGAGCGCAACCACCTCCCCTGATCTTCAATGACATCCTACCATCAACATCTTGGGGTCACTATTAACAAAGCCTAATTGGACAAGCCATGCTTAACAAGACTAGGGTAGAGATTTAGCACTCTGGTGACTGGCTAACAACCTGGCCTGTCAAAGCCATTCTGCCACCTGCAGAGCTCAAGTCAGGAACAGGACTCGCCACTCACCTAGATGTGCAACTGCAGCAACACCTGAGGAGCACAGCACCATCAGGATAAAGCAGTCTATTTGACTGGTGCTACAAGAGTCTATTCAACCCCTCCATCACCAGTGCACTGTTGCAGTATATATTATCCATTGGAGGAAAGCAACACATTGCTGAGTTTACCTCCCCAAGCCTTGCAACTTCTACCCTGAGAAATAAAAGCGCAGCAATGTCATGGAAACACATTCAAGTTCCACTTCCAGTCCTACATTATTCTGACTTGGACATGTATCGCTGTTTATTATTTCTGAGTCAAAGACCTGGAAGTCCCTGCCTAACATCATCATGGGAGCACCATCATTGCAAGAAATGATACAACCTTGATATTTTTCCACCTCAACAATTTTTTTTCATCCTCTCCAGAATGCGGTGACCCGAGAGAGGTGTGGTTTCACAGGCACTGGCTTTTTTAAAAAACTTGACCAAATCATTTTTCATGCATTAGCTTAGTTATTTAATCATCAGGATCTAGTTGAGTGGAGGGTGGCAGCTTTCTTAGCCTAGTGCAGCTCTTACCTTGATTGGTACATCTGTACTTTCCAGCAGGGTCATTTAGGATAGCAATTGGGAGTGGAAACCATAGCAGAATTCCCTTTCTTTCCTACCTGGGGATATTGAAGCCAGAAAAATTCTCCTCCAGCCTCATTCTGTTGCCCTTGGCCTCTGTAACTGATATCGGGTAACTCAAGTTCAAGTTGAAATTTGAAAACGTGATTTTTCTGGCACTATAGTACTCTTGCAGTTCCTTATTGAACTATGAGGAAACCCAAGTGTATTTTTAACATGTATAACAGAGTCTTGATGTATTGAACTTTAATTACTTGAATATGTGACCTTGTCTCAGTCTGTATAATAAAATTGCATTGAAACTTACATCGATGTATCAAAGCAGTTTTGTGGCTCCATTCAGCTGCACTTACTGGCTCCTGGTCCAGTCTTGCTCTTTTTTTTATTAGTTCATGGGATGCATGCATCACTGGCAGCATTTATTGGCCATCCCTAATTGCCCTGCCCTTGAGAAGGTGGTGGTGAACTGCCCTCTTGAACTGCTGCAGATCACGAGGTGAAGGTACTCCCATAGTGCTGTTGGGGAAGGAGTTCCAGGATGTTGACCCAGCAATGATGAAGGAATGACTTATTTATTTGCAAGTCAAGATGGTGTGTGATTTGGAGGGGAACTTGAAGGTGATGGTGTTCCCATGTGCCTGCTTCCCTTGTCCATCTAGGTGGTAAAAGTTGTGGGTTTTGGAGGTGCCATTGAAAACACCTCCAGCGAGTTGCTGCAGTGCATCTTGTAGATGGTACACACTGTAACCAAGGTGTGCTGGTGGTGGAGTGAGTGAATGTTTAAGGTAGTGGATGGGGTGCCAATCAAGCGGGCTGTGGGATCGCTTAGCTCTGTCTATAGCATGCTGTTTAGCATGTATGTAGTCTTGTGTTTTAGCTTTACCAGGTATGTCCGGTGCTGCTCCCTGCATACTCTTCTACACTCCTCATTGAACCAGGGTTGGTCCCCTGGCTTGATGGTAATGGTAGAGTGAGGGATATGCCGGGTCATGAGGTTACGGATTGTGGTGCAATACAATTCTGCTGCTGCTGATGGCCCACAGCGTCTCGTGGCTGCCCAATTTTGAGCTGCTAGATCTGTTTTGAATCTATTCCATTTGGCACAGTGGTAGTGCCATACAACATGATGGAGAGTATCTTCGGTGTGAAGACAGGGCTTTGTCTCCATGAGGATTGTGCAGTGGTCACTTTTACCAATACTGTCAGATTGGTGAGGTCAAGTAGGTTTTTCCCTCGTGTTGGTTCATTCACTACCTGCCACAGGCCCAGTCTGGCAGCTGCGTCCTTCAGGATTCGGTCAGTATTGCTGTTACCAAGCCATTCTTGGTGATGGACATTGAAGTCTTCCACTCAGAGTACATTCTGTGCCCTTGCTATCTTCAGTGCTTCTTCCAAGTGATGTTCAACATGGAAGAGTACTGATTCATCAGCTGAGGGAGGGTGGTAATCAGCAGGAGGTTTCCTTGCCCATATTTGACCTGATGCCGTGAGACTTCATGGAGTCCAGAGTCAATGTTGAGGGCTCCAAGGGCCACTCCCTCCCAATTGTATACCACCGCCGCCACCTCTGGTGGGTCTGTCCTGCCGGTGGAACAGGACATATACAGGGATGGTGATGGAGGAGTTGGGATGTTGGCTGAAAGGTATGATTCTGAGAGTATGGCTATGCCAGGCAGTTGCTTGACTAGTCTGTGGGACAGCACTCCCAAATTAGCTCGTCCCCAGATGTTGGTGAGGAGGATTTGTTGGGTTAACTGGGCTGAGTGTGTATCTGGTGCCTAAGTCGATGCCGGGTGGTCCGTCTGGTTTAATTTTTAGTATATTTCTTTGTAGAGATTTGATACAACTGAATGACTTAACTGCCTAGTAAGCCAATCACGTTGCTGAGAGTCTGGAGTCACATATAAACCAGACAGGATGGCAGATTTCCTTCCCTAAAGAACATTAGTGAATCAGTAGTTTCATGGTCATGGTCATCTTTCCAGAGTTATTTAATTAACTGAATTTAAATTCCCCAGCTGCCTTGATGCGATTTGAACTCCTGTCTCCGGATCATTAGTCCAGGCCTCAAAATGTGTGGTATCTCCTGCATTGCTGTCCAACATGGCCTTCATCCCTCCTTTCTCCAATTTTTATCAGTGCTTTTCAGGATTATGTCACTGAGCTTTTGTTTGAATTGGGTCGGTTCATCAGCATAACTAATGTCCAGTCTCAGTACCAGTAAGCTAACTAAATTCAGGATGATAACCCAGTATCATAGATAAGAATTGTGCTGACTGTTCTGACCCAGAGTGTAGGGCAGCATAGCAGACTGGAAAATGCGGGGCACTCGTACAAAATATATACTAGCAGAATCAGATTAGTTTTAAACACAGTGCAGCTAAATATAAAATCCGGAGAGTGAGACACCAGCAGGAACAGAAGCATTGATATATCAAAGTTTCCCCCATCCCCATTTTCCTTGAACTTTGATATATCACCTCCACTATGAGAGGAGGTGGCAGTGGTTCTCATGTAACTGAATAGTTTTAATTTTCGGCCTGAGTTGCTTCTATTTTTTTGGAGCAACTAGTTTAGAATGGAGCATCTTAGAAATTGCAATTCTCAGCATTTAGCTTGCTCCAGTTCTAGTCCGTTAGAATAGTTCCATTTTAGAACAGATTTTTTTTCAAAAGGGTGCGTGTCCAGCTACTTATGCCTGTTTAGCAAGTTTAGGCAGCGAAAACTTACTCCAAACTAAATTAGAATGGAGTAAGTGTAGATTTTTGTACGCTCAGAAAAACCTTGCCTACACTTATAAATCCGGCATAGGGAACGAGCGATTGGGGGGTGGAATTTACAAACATGAAACATATTACTTTTACAAATATAGAGCCATCATCAATAATAAATGATAAATAAATCAACCAATAAATCAATCAAAATTTTTTTTTAAAAATAATTAAAAAATCAATAAATAAAAAATTAAGTTTCTACTCACCGACTGCAGCACCGGGAGCCCTCCAACAGCATGCTGGGACGCCCCCACCCACTCCGAGTGTGTGTGTCTCTCTCTCTCTCTCTCTGTCTCTTTGTCTCTTTCTCTCTCTGTGTCTGTGTTTCTGACAGCAAGGGGAGGGGGGGGCGTGAGGGGTAAGGAGGGGGGGGTAAGGGGGTGGAGTGGGGGGGTAAGGAGAGGGGGGGGTAAAGGGGAGGGGTGAGGGGAGGGGGGGGTGGAAGGAGGGGGTGGGGTGAGGGGAGGGGGGGTGGAAGGAGGGGGTGGGGTGAGGGGAGGGGGGGTGGGGTGAGGGGAGGGAGGGTGGAAGGAGGGGGTGGTAAAGGGGAGGATGGGGTGGAAGGAGGGGGAAGGGGAGGATGGGGTGGAAGGAGGGGGAAGGGGAGGGTGGGGTGGAAGGAGGGGGAAGGGGAGGGTGGGGTGGAAGGAGGCGGTAGGGGAGGGTGGGGTGGAAGGAGGGGGAAGGGGAGGATGGGGTGGAAGGAGGGGGAAGGGGAGGGTGGGGTGGAAGGAGGGGGAAGGGGAGGGTGGGGTGGAAGGAGGGGGAAGGTGAAGGAGGGGGAAGGTGAGTGGAAGGAGGGGAGGGGGGGAAGTGGAAGGAGGGGAGGGGGTGGAAGGAGAGGGAGGGGGGTGGCGAGGGGAGGGGAGAGGGAGGGGAGGGGGAGGAGAGGGAGGGGAGGGGGGTGGAAGGGAGGGGGGGGAGGGGGGTGGAAGGGAGGGGGGGGAAGGGAGGAGAGGAGGGGGTTGGAGGGGAGAGGGGTGGAAGAAGGGAAGGAGAGGAGGGGGGGGAAGGAAAGGAGGGGAGGGGAGGAGGAGGGGGATGAAGAGGAAGAGGGGGATGGGGAGGGGGAGGGGGATGGATAGCGGGAGCAGATCTGAACGGGGTGGGGGGGGAGATAGCGGGAGCAGATCTGAAAGGCGGGGTGGAGGTGGGGGCGGAGCGGGAGCAGATCTGAAGGGGGGGGGGGGATAGCTGGAGCGGGAGCAGATCTGAACGAGGGGGGGTGGGGCGGAGCTGGAGCAGATCTGACCGGGGGGGCGGGGGCGGCGGCGGAGCTGGAGCAGATCTGAATGGGGGGGTGAGCGGGAGTGGACCTGAATGCAGTGGGTGGGGGGGAGCAGCAGCGGACCTGAGCGGGAGAGGGGGGAGGGAGAGAGAGCGGGCCTGAACACGGTGGGGGCGGGCAGGAGGAGCGGGTGCGGACCTGAATGGGGAGGAGGTGGAATAGGAGCAGGAGCTGAAGATAAAGAGGAGGGAGGCCCGAGTCTGATCTTCGCCGCCCCAGTGAGCCCATTCGGCCAGGGCTAGGGACGGCGTACTTCGTGGCCCTCCCACGCAGCCTCGGCAGCCTGGATCGCATCCCGGCACTGTTTTCAGCGCCGGGACCTGGCTCCGCCCCCCACAGCTTGTGCTATGCTGCACCGCACCAAGGGCCTGCAACATTCCATCAGCGGGGAGAATACCGAGGTAAGTTTTAGGTGCGTTTTTGTTCCAAAAAGTCGGCGCAGCTCATGGAGTTGCACCGTTCTAAGTGTGGGGGCCAACTTGGGCCCAATAAAGGGAAATGTTCAGATTTGAGAATATAGGCTTCACATAGGTCTCTACATTGACAGCCATATCTTGCACATTTAAATGTTGCTCCTGAATGGTTCTACAATCTATACTTAATACATTATCTGATATTGAAATGAAGGGGGAGATGAGCGTTTCTCATGTTGCTTGGAGCAAGTAATTTTTTTCGTGTAGTTTTTTTGGAGGACTTAAAATTAGATTACTGTGTATCTGTCATTACACTTGCAGATATTTATAGTAGGAGGTTCCAAGCTTTAATCTGAAGAAGACTTGAATTCTCAAAACAGAGGTGTATTAGAGCACTAAAGTTAAATAAAACTAATTGTGATAGATTAGAGTTTCAAGGCCTGAAATGACAGTGTTGTAGAAAAGAAAGAAAAAAAACCAGAGGCGACATAAGGAAATGCCTTTTTTCCACAGCAAGTTATGATCTGGAATACATTGCCTGAAAGAGTGATGGAAGCAGATTCAATAATAATTTTTAAAAGAGAATTGAATAAATACTTGAAGGGGGAAATTTTGTAGGGCTTTGGGGAAAGAGCAGGGGTGTGGGACGAATTGGATAGCTCTACCAAAGAGCACAGGCACGATGGGAGAAATGGCTCCTTCTGTGCTGTATCATTCTGATTCCATGAATGTTTTCCTATTTGTTAGCTCTGAATGCAGTTGCAGTGTGGGTTAAATGTGGGGTAAAGATCCTTGTACCTGTATATTGTTTTAACAATGAGCATTTACCCCAACCTTCAGAGGAATGCAAGAATATTAATGGCACTAAAATTGGCCATTTAGCCTCAAGTCTGTGATAGTACTTTTCTCCACATGAGACATAGGGCCCAAGTTTCTTCCCTCTGGAAAAACGGCGCATCTCGATAAGGTGCGCCGACTTTCTGGAAGAAAAAGGGCGCTGAAAACTTAACTTGCGATTCTCCGGTCTCCTCAGGAGGTCTTCGTACTTGGCGTGGCGCAGCACAAGGGGTCGGGGGCCGAGCCAGGTCCCAGCACTAAAAATAGTGCCGGGACCTCTGCATATGCGTGCTAGAGTGCGCGCGCACGTGCAGTAGCTCCTCGCGCCCGAGGCTGCTTGGGCGGGGCCCCGACCCTAGCCCTGGCCGAATGGGCTCACAGGGCGAAGATTTGGACTCTGACCTCCCTCCAGTTCAGCTGCCTCCCCTCCCTCCCTCCAGTTCAGCTGCCTCCCCTCCCTCCCTCCCCTACAGCCTCCCCTCCTCTCCCACCCCCCCCTCCCCTCCTCTCCCCCGCCCCCCCTCCCCTCCTCTCCCCCGCCCCCCTCCCCTCCTCTCCCCCGCCCCCCTCCCCTCCTCTCCCCCGCCCCCCTCCCCTCCTCTCCCCCGCCCCCCTCCCCTCCTCTCCCCCGCCCCCCCTCCCCTCCTCTCCCCCGCCCCCTCCCCTCCTCTCCCCGCCCCCCTCCCCTCCTCTCCCCGTCCCCCTCCTCTCCCCCGCCCCCCTCCCCTCCTCTCCCCCGCCCCCCTCCCCTCCTCTCCCCCGCCCCCCTCCCCTCCTCTCCCCGCCCCCCTCCCCTCCTCTCCCCGCCCCCCTCCCCTCCTCTCCCCGCCCCCCTCCCCTCCTCTCCCCCGCCCCCCTCCCCTCCTCTCTCCCCTCCTCTCCCCTCTCGCTCCCCGCCCCCCTCCGTCTCCCCTCTCGCTCCCCGCCCCCCTCGCTGACAGAGAGAGAGAGATGCTGTTGGAGGGTTCCCAGTGCTGCAGTAGGCGGGTAGAAATAATTTTTTATTTGATTTTATATATTATTTTAAATTTATTTTTGATTTATTTATTATTGATGATGGCTCTTTATTTGTAAAAGTGAAGAGTTTAATGTTTGTAAAGTCCCCCCCTATGCCTAATTTCATTCCCTATGCCTAATTTATAAGTGTAGGCAGGTTTCTTTGAGCGTACAAAAATCTACACTTTCTCCATTCTAAGTTAGTTTGGAGTAAGTTTTCAGTGCCTAAACTTGCAAAACAGGTGTAAGTGGCTGGACACGCACCCTTTTGGAAAAAAAAATCTGATCTAAAATGAAGCTATTCTAACTGACTCGAACTGGAGCAAACTAAATCTGAGAATTGCAATTTCTAAGATGCTCCATTCTAAACTAGTTACTCCAAAAAAATAGGAGTGACTCAGGCCGAAACTTGACCCCTTTAATCCCATTCTCCTGCTTGCTTCCTATACTCCTCAATATTCCTTTTTTTCTATCTAATTATCTTGTAAAAATATTTATGGACCCTTCATTAACATGTTGCGACCTCGAATTCCACATTTTAACCACCCACTCAAGATTTTTTTCCCTAGCCTTTCAATTCTTTTTTTAACTATTTGAAATTTGTACCCACTCTTTGCTGTCTAATCAGTGGAACCAACCTTAGCACTTAGGCATGAAAAGCCCTTGAATCGCATAGAACCAGCACAACAACTGGCAATTAAGAACATAAGAAATAGGAGCAGGAGTAGGCCATTTGACCCCTTGAGCCTGCTCCGCCATTTAATAAGATCATGGCTAATCTCTGATCAAGGACTCGGCTCCACTTCCCTGCCCGCTCCCCATAATCCTTTATTCCCTTATCGCTCAAAAATCTGTCGATCTCAGCCTTTATAATATTCAATGAGCCAGCCTCCACAGCTCTCTGGGGCAGAGATTTCCATAGATTTACAACCCTCAGAGAAGAAATTCCTTCTCGTCTCTGTTTTAAATGGGCGGCCCCTAATTCTGAGACTGTGTCCCTTAGTTTTAGTTTCCCCTATGAGTGGAAATATCCTCTCTGCATCCATCTTGTCGAGCCCCCTTATTATTTTATATGTTTCGATAAGATCACCTGTCATTCTTGTGAACTCCAATGAGTATAGGCCCAACTTACTCAACCTTTCCTCATAAGTCAACCCCCTTATCTCCGGAATCAACCTAGTGAAGCTTCTCTGAACAGCCTCCAATGCAAGTATATCATTCCTTAAATACAGAGACTAAAACTGTACGTGGTAAAGGTGTGGCCTCACCAATACCGTGTACAGTTAAAGCAGGGCTTCTCTGCATTTATACTCAATTTCCTTGCAATAAAGGCCAACATTCCATTTACCTTCATGATTATTTGCTGTACCTGCATACTAACTTGTTGTGTTTCATGCACAAAGACTCCCAGGTCTTTCTCTGCTGTAGCACTTTGCAATTTTTCTCCATTTAAATAATAATTTGCTTTTCTATTTTTTTTCTGCCAAAGTGGACAACCTCACATTTTCCCACATTGTACTCCATTTGCCAAATTTTTGCCCATTCACTTAGCCTGTCTATATCCCTTTGCAGATTTTTTGTGTCTTCCTCACAAATTGCTTTCCCACCCATCTTTGTATCATCAGCAAACTTGGCTACATTACACTCTGTCCCTTCATCCAAATCATTAATATAGATTGTAAATATTTGAGGCCCCAGCACCGATCCCTGCAGCACCCCACTAGTTACTGTTTGCCAACCGGAAAATGACCCGTTTGTCCCGACTCTCTGTTTTCTGCTAGTTAGCCAATCCTCTATCCATGCTAATATATTAACCCCAACCCCGTGAACTTTTATCTTGCACAGTAACCTTTTATGTTGAACCTTATCGAATGCCTTCTGGGAATCCAAATACACAACATCCACTGGTTTCCCCCTTATCCACCCTGCTCGTTACATCCTCAAAGAACTCCAGCAAATTTGTCAAACACGATTTTGCTTTCATAAAACCATGCTGACTCTGCTTTATTGAATTATGCTTTTCCAAATGCCCTGCGATTGCCTCCTTAATAATGGACTCCAGCATTTTCCTAATGGCAGATGTTAGGCTAACTGGTCTATACTTTCCTGCTTGTTGTCTGCCTCCTTTTTTAAATAGGGTTGTTACATTTGTGGTTTTCCAATCCCGCTGGGACCTCCCCAGAATCCAGGGAATTTTGGTAGAGTTCGGCGAGAGGCGGGAGTTCCGGGGATCGGAGAGGTCTTCAAAAGGCCAGCGAGACCAGAAGCAGCGCGAGTTCGGCGAGAGGCGGGAGTTCCGGGGATCGGAGAGGCCTACAAAAGGCCAGCGAGACCAGGTGAAGCGCGAGTTCGGCGAGAGGCGGGAGTTCCGGGGATCGGAGAGGCCTACAAAAGGCCAGTGAGACCAGGAGCAGCGCGAGTTCGGTGAGGGGCGGGAGTTCCGGGGATTGGAGAGGCCTACAAAAGGCCAGTGAGACCAGGAGCAGCGCGAGTTCGGCGAGAGGCGGGAGTTCCGGGGATCGGAGAGGCCTACAAAAGGCCAGTGAGACCAGGAGCAGTGCGAGTTCGGCGAGAGGCGGGAGTTCCGGGGATCGGAGAGGCCTACAAAAGGCCAGTGAGACCAGGAGCATCGTGAGTTTGGCGAGAGGCGAGCTTGTGCAGCTACAGGGGGAAGACAAAAAAGAAGTAGAAAGAAACAGAAAGGTGACGTCACAGCCAAGGGGGTAAGTGATTGGCTGGTGATTGGTGAGTAGTTTTTTTCTTTTTTCTCTACTATAACAGCGAGTAAACTTTAGCATTGTTGCCAATTTAAGCGTATCGAAGGGTTAAGTCATGGCAGGAGAGCTCGGTCACGTGATATGCTCCTCCTGTACCATGTGATAACTCAGGGACACTTCCGATTACGATTACGATTACGTGTGTGGGAAGTGTATCCGCCTCCAGCTCCTGACGGTCCGCGTTGCGGAATTGGAGCTGAGGGTGGATTTACTCTGGAGCATCCACGATGCTGAGAATGACGTGAGTAGCACGTGTAGCGAGTTGGTCTTACCGCAGGCGAAGGGTCCACAGCCAGATAGGGAATGGAAGACCCGCAGGAAGAGCAGTACAAGGAAGGTAGTGCAGGGGTCCCCTGCGGTCATTCCCCTGCAAAACAGATACACCGTTTTGAGTACTGTTGAGGGGGATGACTCATCAGGGGAGGGCAGCAGCAGCCAAGTTCATGGCACCGTGGCTGGCTCTGCTGCTCAGGAGGGCAGGAAAAAGAGTAGGAAACGATAGTGATAGGGGATTCAATTGTAAGGGGAATAGATAGGCGTTTCCGCGGCCGCAACCGAGGCTCCAGGATGGTATGTTGCCTCCCTGGTGCAAGGGTCAAGGATGTCTCGGAGCGGGTGCAGGACATTCTGAAAAGGGAGTGTGAACAGCCAGTTGTCGTGGTGCACATTGGTACCAACGATATAGGTAAAAAAAGGGATGAGGTCCTACGAGATGAATTTAAGGAGCAAGTAGCGAAATTAAAACATAGGATCTCAAAAGTAGTAATCTCGGGATTGCTACCAGTGCCACGTGCTGGTCAGAGTAGGAATCACAGGATAGCTCAGATGAATACGTGGCTTGAGCAGTGGTGCAGCAGGGAGGGATTCAAATTCCTGGGGCATTGGAACCGGTTCTGGGGGAGGTGGGACCAGTACAAACCGGATGATCTGCACCTGGGCAGGACCGGAACCAATGTCCTAGGGGGAGTGTTTGCTAGTGCTGTTGGGGAGGAGTTAAACTAATATGGCAGGGGGATGGGAACCAATGCAGGGAGACGGAGGGAAACAAAAAGGAGACAAAAGCAAAAGAGAGAAAGGAGATGAGTAAAAGTGGAGGGCAGAGAAACCCAAGGCAAAAAACAAAAAGGGCCAATTCACAGCAAAATTTTAAAGGGTCAAAGTGTAATAAAAAGGCAAGGATGAAAGCTCGGTGCCTCAATGTAAGGAGTATTCGGAACACAGGAGAGGGCTCTGAGCTAGTTAGAATGGGTGAGAGCTCAGATGAACAGGATCCCAAGAAAGAATGCAAAAGGCAGGAGGCAACAGAGCAGAGTAGCACTGGGGTAAGTGTAAACCACAAGGTGATAGGAAGGGACAATATCTATGAATATAAAGGGGCTGCAGGAGGGGTCAAAACTAAAAATCATGGTTTAAAAACTAGTATTAAAACACTCTACCTAAATGCACATAGCATTCGAAATAAATTAAATGAGTTGACGGCACAAATCATTACAAATGGGTATGATTTGGTGGCCATTACAGAAACGTGGTTGCAGGGTGGCCAAGACTGGGAATTAAACATACAGGGGTATCTGACAATTCGGAAAGATAGACAAGAAGGGAAAAGAGATGGGGTAGCTCTGTTAATAAAGGATGATATCAGGGCAGTTGTGAGAGACGATATTGGCTCTAATGAACAAAATGTTGAATCATTGTGGGTGGAGATTAGAGATAGTAAGGGGAAAAAGTCACTGGTGGGCGTAGTTTATAGGCCCCCAAATAATAACTTCACGGTAGGACAGGCAATAATCAAGGGAATAATGGAGACATGTGAAAAAGGAACGGCAGTAATCATGGGGGATTTTAACCTACATATCGATTGGTCAAATCAAATCGCACGGGGTAGCCTTGAGGAGGAATGCAGACGGGATTGTTTCTTAGACCAGTATGTTACAGAACCTACAAGGGAGCAAGCGATCTTAGATCTGGTCCTGTGTAATGAGACAGGAATAATAAACGATCTCCTCGTAAAAGATCCTCTTGGAATGAGTTATCACAGTATGGTTGAATTTGTAATACAGATTGAGGGTGAGGAAATAGTGTCTCAAGCGAGCATACTATGCTGAAACAAAGGGGACTACAGTGGGATGAGGGCAGAGTTGGCTAAAGTAGACTGGAAATACAGACTAAACGGTGGCACAATTGAGAAACAGTGGAGGACTTTTAAGGAGCTCTTTCATAGTGCTCAACAAAAATATATTCCAGTGAAAAAGAAGGGCGGTAAGAGAAGGGATAACCAGCCGTGGATAACCAAGGAAATAAAGGAGAGTATCAAATTAAAAACCAATGCGTATAAGGTGGCCAAGGTTAGTGGGAAACTAGAAGATTGGGAAAATTTTAAACGACAGCAAAGAATGACTAAGAAAAAGCAATAAAGAAAGAAAAGCTAGATTACGAAAGTAAACTTGCGCAAAACATAAAAACAGATAGTAAAAGCTTTTAGCGATATATAAAACGGAAAAGAGTGACTAAAGTAAATGTTGGTCCCTTAGAAGATGAGAAGGGGGATTTAATAATGGGAAATGTGGAAATGGCTGAGACCGTAAACAATTATTTTGCTTCGGTCTTCACAGTGGAAGACACAAAAATCATGCCAAAAATTGCTGGTCAAAGGAATGTGGGAAGGGAGGACTTTGAGACAATCACTATCACTAGGGAGGTAGTGCTGGACAGGCTAGTGGGACTCAAGGTAGACACGTCTCCTGGGCCTGATGAAATGCATCCCAGGGTATTAAAAGAGATGGCGGAAGTTATAGCAGATGCATTCGTTATAATCTACCAAAATTCTCTGGACTCTGGGGAAGTAACAGCGGACTGGAAAGCAGCTAATGTAACGCCTCTGTTTTTTAAAAAAAAAAGGGGGCAGACAAAAGGCAGGTAACTATAGGCCGGTTAGTTTAACATCTGTAGTGGGGAAAATGCTTGAAGCTATCATTAAGGAAGAAATAGCGGGACATCTAGATAGGAATAGTGCAATCAAGCAGACGCAACATGGATTCATGAAGGGGAAATCATGTTTAACTAATTTACTGGAATTCTTTGAGGATATAATGAGCATGGTGGATAGAGGTATACCGATGGATGTGGTGTATTTAGATTTCCAAAAGGCATTCGATAAGGTGCCAAACAAAAGGTTACTGCAGAAGATAAAGGTACGCGGAGTCAGAGGAACTGTATTAGCATGGATCGAGAATTGGCTGGTGAACAGAAAGCAGAGAGTCGGGATAAATGGGTCCTTTTTGGGTTGGAAATCGGTGGTTAGTGGTGTGCCACAGGGATCGGTGCTGGGACCACAACTGTTTACAATATACATAGATGACCTGGAAGAGGGGAGAGAGTGTAGTGTAACAAAATTTGCAGATGACACAAAGATTAGTGGGAAAGCGGGTTGTGTAGAGGACACAGAGAGGCTGCAAAGAGATTTAGATAGGTTAAGCGAATGGGCTAAGGTTTGGCAGATGGAATACAATACAATGTCGGTGCATGAATCCCAAAAAGGTGCAGCAGGTAATCAGGAAGGCGAATGGAATGTTGGCCTTCATTGCGAGAGGGATGGAGTACAAAAGCAGGGAGGTCCTGCTGCAACTGTATCGGGTATTGGTGAGGCTGCACCTGGAGTACTGCGTGCAGTTTTGGTCACCTTATTTAAGGAAGGATATACTAGCTTTGGAGGGGGTACAGAGACGATTCACTAGGCTGATTCCGGAGATGAGGGGGTTACCTTATGATAATAGATTGAGTAGACTGGGTCTTTACTCGTTGGAGTTCAGAAGGATGAGGGGTGATCTTATAGAAACATTTAAAATAATGAAAGGGATAGACAAGATAGTGGCAGAGAGGTTGTTTCCACTGGTCGGGGAGACTAGAACTAGGGAGCACAGCCTCAAAATACGGGGGAGCGAATTTAAAACCGAGTTGAGAAGGAATTTCTTCTCCCAGAGGGTTGTGAATCTGTGGAATTCTCTGCTCTCATTGAATGTATTCAAATCACAGAAAGATAGATTTTTAACCAATAAGGGAATTAAGGGTTACAGGGAGCAGGCGGGTAAGTGGAGCTGAGTCCACGGCCAGATCAGCCATGATCTTGTTGAAAGGCGGAGCAGGCTCGAGGGGCTAGATGGCCTACTCCTGTTCCTAATTCTTATGTTCTTATGTTCTTATTATTGCAACCAATGCATCCACTATCTCTGCAGCCACTTCTTTTAGGACTCTAGGATGCAAGCCATCAGGTTCAGGAGATTTGTCCGCCTTTAGTCCCATTATTTTACCGAGTACTACTACTTTAGTGATAGTATTTAGTTCCTCCCTCCCTATAGCCCCTTGATTATCCACTATTGAGATGTTTTTAGTGTCTTCTGCTGTGAAGACCAATACAAAATATTTGTTCAATACAAAATATTTGTTCAAAGTCTCTACCATTTCCCTGTTCCCCATTATTAATTCCCTAGTCTCATACTCTAGCGGACTAACATTTACTTTAGCAACTTTTCCTTTTTATGTACCTGCAGAAACACTTGGGGCTAGATTTTCCACTTTTTTTACATGCTTAACGTCCATTTTACCGCTGAAATGATGTATAATGCCCATATATCGCCCATTTAGCCACAAAATGGAAACTGACGGGTATTTTTCGGAAACTTATTGCCGAGCGTTACTTTCCCTATGTGCATAATGGCGGGAAAAAATAATACCGCCCACCCACTTTATTTGCGTGGAATCATCAGAATGGCCAAAATCAATGCCCATAATATCGCCCAGCGTTAGTTTAGTAATGCTGAGATTCAATAATACCAAGCACCCACTTTTTTTTTGTTGTAAAGATCACATTTGCCGAAACTAACGGCCAGGAGATCGCCCAGCGTCACTTTCACCACCTCGCACACACATCGCCCACAATATCGCCCGCCCAAAAAACTACCCGGAAAAAGTGGAACTAATCGGAACTAATCAGAGTGTTATGGACGCCATGTTCTACATCACATGTCACATCTTTTAAAAGGCTGCTTTGCTTCAACCTCGGGGGAGTTCGGATGTACTCTGGACGTCTTTGGAATTGATGTGAGCATCTGTAAAAACATCTTTACCATACTGTGAACGATTGGAATTTAATAGGTGTTTTCGTCGGGACAGTCGGTGGAAAACAGAGCGCTTTTGCAATGGGGCCTTTCCTTTCTCATCCTCTCTTGATGACCAATTACATGCTGCAGACTCGAGATGGCAGAAGGTACGCTCCGCAGCATTATATGCCCACGGTAAGACGTGCTGGACTGATGAGGAGGACCAGACGTTACACCCCCCGCAAGTACAGGGAGAAGCGGCCTTACCTCGACTTGCCTGACATCACATGCCTTCGGAGACTGCGCTTCCATAAAGAGGTTATCACTAAGGTATGCCAGCTCATAAGGGGAGATCTGCAGCCTGTCAGCACCATCAGTACTGCACTATCTATCGAGGTCAAAGTCACCGCGGCACTGTCGTTCTTTTCAGGCCTCAGCTGGCGACATTTGCGGTCTGTCTCAGCATGCCATACATTGCTGCATTAGACAGGTAACTGAAGCCCTGTACGCACGCAGGAGGGACTTGATCAGCCTCCCTATGACCAGGGAGGCACAGACTGAGAGAGCTCCAGGATTCTCCAGAATTACAAACTTCCCCAAGGTGCAGGGACCAATAGACTGTACGCACATCGTGATGCGGGTACCTTTTCAGGATGCAGAGGTTTTCAGGAACCGCAAGAGATTCCACTCCCTGAATGTCCAACTCATTGTCGACCACCAGCAAATTATAATGGCAGTGAAATTTCCGTCAGCATCCATGATGTTCACATCCTGCGTGAGAGCACTGTATCTGACTTGTTAAACAAATCAGCCAGAAGGTCAATGCTGGATGCTTGGTGACAAAGGATATGGCCTCGCCACCTGGCTGATGACCCCCCTGCGTGACACCACACTGAAGCCGAGAGGCAATATAACAAGAGCCACAGAGCCACTCGCAGTATCGTGGAGAAAACCATTTGAGTGCTGAAGCAGCGCTTCAGATGCCTGGACCACTCTGGAGGCGACCTCCAATACCACCCAGAGCAGGTAGCTCAATTCGTGGTGGTGTGCTCCATGCTGCACAACTTGGCTATCAGGAGGGGATAAGAATTGCCTGAAGAGTCTTGACAGTCCACCTCACTCGAGAGGAAGAGGAGGACGAGGAGGCGGACGCTGACATCAGGCTGACGCTGAAGCCATGCCCCCGCCCCCCTGTAGATCGCATGAAAGGGCCCGTGGTGACATGATAGCTGCAAGAGCCTTACGTCAGGAGCTCATCAATGAGTGCTTTGCCTGAAAGAATGTTGGTGGTATTTACATGGCTGACACACTGCTGGGTGTGCAGCTTATACATCAATGGTGAGCATCACCTTGGTGACAGTTTATGTTGATTGAAGTTAAGTGAAGATATACCCTTTGATAAGGAGTCACCAGCGTGTAACAGTGCAGCTATCTGAGCCAATGCGCAGCAAGGTTTTAAATAAAAAACATTTAAACCGAACATTTGTCTGGAATCATAAGTATTTCTGTAAAAACCAACCCTCCCGCCCCCCCCTCCCCACCTCTACCCCTTCCCCTTCCCCTTCCCCTCCTGACTCCAAGCCACCTGGCCGAGGAGCTCCACAGGTGATGCTTCATTGGGGGGAGGGGGAGTAGGGGGTGGGAGATGATGGCCGAACCGCTGCTTGGACGGATACGGGAGAGGACGGTCCCGAGGTGGGTATGTGCTCCGAGCCAGAAGCAAGATGTTGCTCCTGGCTCTGATGTGTCGTTGGCAATGAGGGTGCGGCTCCTTGGGGTGCAGTGCCACGCTCCAGGACCACTGGGAGCCCTCTGCCACCAGTGTTCCTGGCTACCAGCTCCAGGGCCTCTTCCATCCCTTCCATATTATATCTTATTTGTTGGACAAAAACACGGTGCCAACTACGTTCTTGGTGCTTAGCAGGCTTTTTGCTGCTGGTGAATCTCCCTCGTGCCTCCCACAACAGCCTAACAAGCACACACCACAGCCACACACGCTTTAAGTCCCTCTCAGCTCCCTCTCTCTCTGTCTCATTTTCTGCGCATGTCATGATGACCCTTGACCTCCTGAATCGAGGGAATCGAGCGTTGCCATGCTGTTGCTAAGGACAGCGACACTTTACGGCAGAAGATCAGAGAGATTTAACTACCACCTATTTCATATCGCTCGCGGTCATGCCCAGTTTCAAAAATGGAGACTAGGTGCTTTGAGAATGGGCGAGAAGCCGGTGATCTGAAAACCTATTTTTACCGCCCTCACAGGAAATAACGCCCATTTTTGGGCAATCTGCACAAAAGTATAAAAATCTAGCCGCATCTGTCTTTATATTTTGTTCTAGTTTACTTTCATAATCTATCTTCCCTCTCTTTATTTTTTTTTAGTCGTTCTTTGCTGGCCTTTAAAAGTTTCCCAATCCTCTGGCCTCCCACTAGTGTTGGCCACATTGTATGCCCTTGTTTTCAATTTGATACCATCCCTTATTTCCTTAGCCACGGATAATTATCCTTTCTCTTACAGTCTTTCCTTCTCATTGGGATATATTTTTGTTGAGAGTTATGAAGTATCTTCTTAAATGTCTGCTACTGCTCATGAACTGTTCTACACTTTGATCTATTTTCTCAGTCCACTTTAGCTAACTCTGCCTTCATACCTTTGTAGTCTCCTTTATTTAAGCTTAGGACACTGGTTTGCGATCCAACTTTCTCACCCTCCAATTGAATTTGAAATTCAATCATGTTATGGTCAGTCATTCCTGGAGGATCCTTTACGAGGAGATCGTTTATTAATCCTGTCTCATTACACAGTACAAGATCTAAGATAGCCTGCTCCTTGGTTGGTTCCCCAACTGTTCAAGGAAACTATCCCGGATACACTCTATGAACTGCTCCTCAAGGCTACCTTGGCCAATTTGCTTTGTCCAATCAATATGATGGCCAGTTGAGCCTGATCCAATGCCTTTCTCCACAAGTCATCTAGTTTAAACTCCATCTATATGATATTTCCATCTCCTGCACTGTATATTCCATTGCCTTTAGGTGTGAGACTAACAGTTTTGTACCAATTAGAACAATAATAAGGAAACCGGATTAGTAAATTATCTCACCGTAAAGGATCCTCTATGAAAGAGTGATCATAGAAACATAGAAAATAGGTGCAGGAGTAGGCCATTCGGCCCTTCGAGCCTGCACCGCCATTCAATAAGATCATGGCTGATCATTCCCTCAGTACCTCTTTCCTGCAATTTCTCCATATCCCTTGATCCCCTTAACTGTAGGGCCGTATCTAACTTCCTCTTGAATATATCCAATGAACTGGCATCAACAACTCTCTGCGGCAGGGAATTCCACAGGTGAACAACTTTCTGAGTGAAGAAGTTTCTCCTCATCTCAGTCCTAAATGGCCTACCCCTTATCCTAAGACTATGTCCCCTGGTTCTGGACTTCCACAAAATTGGGAACATTCTTCCCGCATCTAACCTGTCCAGTCCCGTCAGAATCTTATACGTTTCTATGAGATCCCCTCTCATCCTTCTAAACTCCAGTGAATAAAGGCCCAGTTGATCCAATCTCTCCTCATGTGTCAGTCCAGCCATCCCTGGAATCAGTCTGGTGAACCTTCGCTGCACTCCCTCAATAGCAAGAACGTCCTTCCTCAGATTAGGAGAACAAAGCCGAACACAATATTCCAGGTGAGGCCTCACTAAGGCCCAGTACAACTGCAGTAAGACCTCCCTGCTCCTATACTCAAATCCCCTAGCTATGAAGGCCAACATACCATTTGCTGCCTTCACTGCCTGCTGTACCTGCATGCCAACTTTCAATGACTGATGAACCATGACACTCTGGTCTCGTTGCACCTCCCCTTTTCCTAATCTGCCGCCATTCAGATAATATTCTGCCTTCGTGTTTTTGCCCCCAAAATGGATAACCTCACATTTATTCACATTATACTGCATCTGCCATGCATTTGCCCATTCGCCTAACCTGTCCAAGTCACCCTGCAGCCTCTTAGCGTCCTCCTCACAGCTCACGCCTCCACCCAGTTTAGTGTCATCCGCAAACTTGGAGATATTACACTCAATTCCTTCATCTAAATCGTTAATGTATATTGTAAAGAGCTGGGGTCCCAGCACTGAGCCCTGCGGCACTCCACTAGTCACTGCCTGCCATTCTGAAAAGGACCCGTTTATCCTGACTGTATGCTTCCTGTCTGCCAACCAGTTCTCGATCCACGTCAATACATTACCTCCAATACCATGCGCTTGCGCTTTGATTTTTCACACCAATCTCTTGTGCGGGACCTTGTCAAAAGCCTTTTGAAAGTCCAAATACACCACATCCACTGGTTCTCCCTTGTCCTCTCTGCTAGTTACATCTTCAAAATATTCCAGAAGATTCGTCAAGCATAATTTCCCTTTCATAAATCCATGCTGACTTGGTCTGATCCTGTCACTGCTTTCCAAATGCGCTGCTATTTCATCCTTAATGATTGATTCCAACATTTTCCCCACTACTGATGTCAGGCTAATCGGTCTATAATTACCCGTTTTCTCTCTCCTTCCTTTTTTAAAAAGTGGTGTTACATTAGCTACCCTCCAGTCCATAGGAACTGATCCAGAGTCGATAGACTGTTGGAAAATGATCACCAATGCACCCACTATTTCTAGGGCCACTTCCTTAAGTACGCTAGATGCAGACTATCAGGCCCAGGGGATTTATCGGCCTTCAATCCCATCAATTTCCCAAATACAGTTTCCTGCCTAATAAGGATATCCTTCAGTTCCTCCTTCTCACTAGACCCACTGTCCCCTAGTACATTCGGAAGATTATTTCTGTCTTCCTTCGTGAAGACAGAACCAAAGTATTTGTTCAATTGGTTCCCATTATAAATTCACCTGAATCCGACTGCAAGGGACCTACGTTTGTCTTCACTAATCTTTTTCTCTTCACATATTTATAGACACTTTTGCAGTCAGTTTTTATGTTCCCTCCAAGCTTCCTCTCGTACTCTATTTTCCCCCTCTTAATTAAACACTTAGTCCTCCTCTATTGAATTCTAAATTTTTCCCAGTCCTCCGGTTTGTTTTTTCTAGCCAATTTATCTGCCTCTTCCTTGGCTTTATCACTATCCTTAATTTCCCTTGTTAGCCACAGTTGAGCCATCCTCCCCGTTTTATTTTTACTCCAGACAGGGATGTACAATTGCCAAGTTCATCCATGTGATCTCTAAATGTTTGCCATTGCTTATCCACCATCAACCCTTTAAGTATCATTTGCCAGTCTATTCTAGCCAATTCACGCCTCATACCATCGAAGTTACTTTTCCTTAAGTTCAGGACCCTAGTTTCTGAAATAACTGTGTCACTCTCCACCTTAATAAAGAATTCTATCATATTATGGTCACTCTTCCCCAAGGTGCCTCGCACAAGATTGCTAATTAGTCCTTTCTCATTACGCATCACCCAGTCTAGGATGGGCACCTCTCTAGTTGGTTCCTCGATATATTGGTCTAGAAAACCATCCCTAATACACTCCAGGAAATCCTCCTCCACCGCATTGCTACCAGTTTGGTTGGCCCAATCATAGCATGATTGAATTTCAAATTCAGTTGGACAGTGAGAAAAGCGGATCTGAAACCAGTGTCCTGATTCTAAATAAATGTGATTACAAAGGTATGAAAGCAGAATTGGCTAAAGTGGACTGGGAAAATAGACGATTGATAAGCAGTGGCAAACATTTAAGGAGATATTTCATAACTCTCAACAAAAATATATTCCAGTGAGAAGGGAGAACCATCAAGCTAACTAAGGAAGTAAAGGATGGTATCAAATTGAAAATAATGCATACAAAGTGGCCAAGATTAGTGGGAAGCCAAAGGTGGACAAGTTCCCTGGACCCAATGGCTTGCATCCTAGGGTCTTAAAAAAAGTGGCTGCAGAGATAGTGGATGCATTGGTTGTAATCTTCCAAAATTCCCTGGATTCTGGAGAGGTTTCAGCAGATTGGAAAAATGCAAATGTAACTGCCCTATTTAAAAAAGGAGTTAGACAGAAAGCTGGAAACTATGGGCCCAAGTTTTGGGTGGAGTTGCTCCAATTTTCTTGGGGGTGGGGTGGGGGGGTGTGGGTGTGGGGGGGGAAGAAGTTAGAGGATTTTCCATAAACACCTTCACAACAACATTAAAGAAGCAAAGTATATAGCACTAAACAAAGCAGTACATTTAAAGCACCAAGCACTAAACGAGGCACAAAAAGTAACAAGCAATTAATTAATAAAAAATAGAAGGAACCCTGCACCTAAAGCACCAAGACCAAAGTAATAAGCAACTAATCAATAAAAAATAGAAGTCCTACCTTTATGTGAAGGGAAGGTGTCTGTCAGTGTCTCTCTCTGTATCTGACCGTGAGGGGATGTTGGGGGTGGGGTGGGGGGAGGCTGGATGGAGGCACCCCTGCTCTCCTCTGGCCCTTCGATCATTTTGAGTGCCTCCCAACCCATGCCCCTCCATCCCTTGCCACGCTCCCCCCTCCATCCCTTGCCACGCTCCCCCCTCCATCCCATGCCATGCTCTCCCCCCCCCCCACCCCTCCATCCCTTGCCACGCTGCTCCCCCACCGATCACCTCCCCAGTGCCCCCTTCCCACGCTCCTCCATCCCTCCCCGGTACTCACACCATTCAAACACAGACTGGAGGAAAAACGCCCTGCTGAGCCATTGCGCAGGCGCGCAGGCGCGCATGCTCCAACGCACCTGCGCAACGCTGCCGGCACTCACAAGAACGCTGATCCCTAGCCCCGCCCCCCCTCGCAGGCTACGATCGGCTTGCTCCGCCCCAGGAGGACTCCATTGTGCCACGCCATGCTCCAGGACGACCAGAGAATTCCCCGGTAAGATTTCGGTGCACTTTTTTTCCCCAGACAGCTTACTTAAATCACAGAGGTGCGCCGTTTTCAGCAGCATCGGAACCTTGGGTCCTATAGACCAGTTAGCCTGCATACAGCCAAGTAGAGTCAGCGTGGTTTTATGAAAGGGAAATTATGTTTGACAAATATATTGGAGTTCTTTGAGGATGTAATGAGCAGGGTGGATAAGGGGGAACCAGGGCATGTTGTGTATTTAATGAGGCCAAGTTTGCTGATGATACAAAGATGGGTGGGAAAGCAAGTTGTGAGGAGGACACACAAAATCTGCAAAGGGATATATACAGGCTATGTGAGTGGGTAAACATTTGACAGATGGAGTATAAAGTGGGAAAGTGTGAGGTTATCCACTTTGGCAGGAAAACTAAAAAAAAGAAAATTATTATTTAAATGGAGAGAAATTACAGAATGCTGTAGTACAGAGGGACCTGGGGTCCTTGTGCATGAAACACAAAAAGGTAGTATACAGGTACAGCAAGTAATCAGGAAGGCAAATGGAATGTTGGCCTTTATTGCAAGGAGGATAGAGTATAAAAGCAGGGCAGTCCTGCTACAACTGTACAGAGTACTGCGTACAGTTTTGGTCACCTTATTTAAGGAAGGACGTACTTGCATTGGAGGCACTTCAGAGAAAGTTCACGAGGTTATTCCTGAGATGAAGGGGTTGACTTATGAAGAAAGGTTGAGCAGGTTGGGCCTATACTCATTGGAGTTCGGAAGAATGAGAGGTGATCTTATTGAAACATGTAAGATACTGAGGGGGCTTGACAAGGTAGATGCAGAGAGGATGTTTCCCCTCATGGGAGAATCTAGAATTAGGGGGCATAGTTTCAGAATAAGGGGTCACCCATTTACAGCTGAGATGAGGAGGAATTTCTTCCCTGAAGGTCATAAATCTGTGGAATTCTCTCTGCCCAAGAGAGCTGTGGTCATTGAATATATTTAAGGTAGAGTTGGACAGATTTTTGAGCGATAAGGGAGTGAATGGTTATGGGGAGCGGACAGGGAAGTGGAGCTGAGCCCAAGATCAGATCAGCCATGATCTTGTTAAATGGCGGAGCAGGCTCGAGGGGCCAGATGGCCTACTCATGCTCCTATTTCTTATGTTCTTATAATAGGAATTTTGATTTGCTGTGAACTCATCATCAGAAATTGAGATTGGGCGAAGGTTGCCTTATCTCATTTCATTTAGGGACACCTGTGTCTATTGGACAATGTCCCAAGGTGTTGCAGATGTATAAAGTAAATGGTACTGAGCTAAAGGGGAGATTAGCAGCAGTGATCAAACGTTTGGTGAAAGAAGATGGGTTTTAAGGAGACTCTAAAGAGCAAAGGGAATTGGAGAGGTGAAAGATCTAGGCAACCAACTCCACCAGAGAGTCGGATCAAGGCAGTTGAAGGTACAATTGCCAATATTGTGGGGGAGAGGCTGGAGTTGGAGGAATGGGGAGTTTAGGGAAGGGATTGGAAGAGGCAAGAGGGAAGGTAGGGAAGGACCATGGGTAGATGTAAACACAAGGACAAGAATTTTAAGTTTGAGGAGTTAGTGGATTGGGAGCCAGTGTAGGTCACAAATGCTGTGGGTGGTGGATGAGCGGAACTTGGTGTGAGACAGATTATAAGCAGCAGAGTTTTGGGTGACCTAAAGTTTATTGAGGCTATATGATGGGAGGTTGTAAAGGAGAATATTCGAGTAATCATCTGAAAGTATGGATGAGGGCTACATTGGCAGATGAGGTCGGGTGGGGTGGTGGTGATATAGAGGTGGAAGGGGATGATATTTGAAAGAGAGGAGATGGGGTTGCAACAAACAGAATGACGCAGTTATGAACCGTCTGTTTTGACTTAAGACAGTGGCTGGTGAGTAGGACGGAGTTGGTAGCAAGGGACTGGAATTTGTGGCGGAGCCTGCTGCAAACACAATGTAGTAATTATGGGTCAGTATCAAAAGTATACTTGTGGTGTAAGAAATTTGTTCCCTATTCCGATATGAAACTCTGGAACTTGAATTATAACCATTTTGGTCTGGCTATTTAATGAATGATCTTTAAACCTTAGTTTTAGAACAGTCTTGACAAGTGAATGCTACATATTTATAACCTTGCTTGAAAATATTCCTCCCAAGGGCAGTAATTGGGATGCCTTTTGTGACCAAGCTTCAGTGGTTCAGATCATTCACAATCACAGTTGAAAACTCAAAGGGAGACAACAATAGCTATTGGGGCGGCTTGGTAAGATGCTGCCAAAGGAAGACATTTTACACTATATCCTTAGTTCAGAAGAAATGTTTTTTTTTGAGGAACTGCCAACATTATACAGTTGGTTGCTCAGCATGTCATTACTATAATTAATAAATCACTTAAAAAAAAATTAGTTGTACTTCAGTGTTGGAAGTATTAAAATACTGTCGTTAAACTGGAATTTCCATTGATTTGGAATGTACTGCCAGAAAGGGTGGTGAAAGCAGATTCAATGGTAATAATTAAAAAGAGAATTGGATAATTATTTAGAGGGGAAATATTTACAAGACTATGGGGAAAGAGCAGGGGAGTGTGACTAATTGGATAGTGCTATCAAAGAGCCAGCACAGGCACGATGGGCCGAATGGTCTGTGCTGTATCATTCTATGAAACTGGTAATCAAGTGGTGTATGGTATTGTTTCTGAGGAATTGAAACACATTAAAAGCATAATTGAAATAATAAAAACAAAATAGTAATTAACAGAACCATGTACTGGTCTAGAAATTCGGCAAGTTTGTGCCCGTTTTATTGCCATGGCAGGACGGGAAAAATGATTTTTGTGGCGGTAAACAAAATTTAGCACCGGGGCAGAAAATTCGGCAGTGGTTTTGCGCTGGCGGTAAAAATGATCACTCACCCGTTTTTTTAACCATTTTTATGACTTCAATCGGTGTGCAACACTCCGCTATCGCCGCGGGCGGAAAATTCGGCGATATCGCCATTTTTACCGCCTGCCCAAAAACACGCCTGAAAAAAAATCAAGTCTTACCAAGTTGGACCCACGACGCACCCGCGCTAACGATGCCATCTTGAAAAACAGAGCAGAAGTTCAGTGCATAAAAGGATTTGGAGGGAAGGCTGCGTTTTACACATTGAGGTTTTTGTGAGTTTATAATTCGTTTTTAAGGCTATTTGAGGACATTTAAAAGAATGTGGCTATAATATCTCTGCCATTATTGCTGGCTGCTTATTCTATGCGAACTAGAAGAAGGCTTATTCAAGAACATGTTGAACATAATCAGAGAGCTCGCAGACATATGGGGAGGTGGTCTTGCCTCCCACGAGTTCACAGGCAACAGCGCTCATACCTGCAGCTGTCTGAGGCACAGTGTATTCAAAGGCTGCGCTTCTGAAAAGATGTGGTCGCAGAGAAATGCCAGCTCATAAAGGCAGACCTACAGCCTACCAGCAGCATCAGGACTACTGCCCGTCGAGGTGAAGGTGACTGCCGCACTTCTATGCCTCCGGCTCCTTTCAGGCATCAGCAGGGGACATATGCTGCATCTCACTGTTCGCTTCGCATAGGTGCATTAGCCAGGTGACTACTGCACTGCACTGTACGCACGCAGGATGGACTTTATAAAGTTCCCAATGACCAAGGAGGCACAGAATGAGAGGGCTGTGGGTTTTGCACGAATTGCTGGCTTTCCCAAGGTTCAGACTGTCATTGATTGTACGCACATCGCCCTGCGAAAACCTTTAGAGGAGCCAGAGGTTTACCGAAACCGAAAGGGATTCCACTCCCCAAACGTACAGATCATTTGCAACCATACTCAGCGCATCATGGCAGTAAATACCCAGTTTCCAGGGAGCATCCATGACGCTTTCTTCTTGCGTGAGAGCAGTGTCTCATACCTGGTTTGAGCATCAGCCACAAGGCCAGAACTGGATGTTGGGGGACAAAGGTTATGGCCTCGCTACCTGGCTCACGACCCCCCTCCGGAACCCTCAGACACAAGCCGAGCATCGCTATAATGACAGCCATATAGCCACACGCAATATCATCGAAAATACAATTGGAGTGCTCAAGCAGTGCTTCCGATGGCTGGACTACTCTGGAATACTCCTGCAATATTCTCCTCAGCAGGTCGCTGAGTTCAATGTGGTGTGTTGCATGCTACACAACTTAGCCATCATGAGGGGACAGGATTTGCCACTGATGACTGCAGGACCACCTCCGGAGAGGAGAGGAGGAGAAGGAAGATGACGAGGAGCCTGACAATGAACCCATGCCATCACCCCCACAACCACCACCACAGGGGAGGCCTCATGGAGCTTTCACCACTGCAAAAGTCTTATGTCAGCAGCTCATAAATCAACACTTTGCTTGAACAGTGAAAGGCACGTTTCACCATTGCCTGCCCACTCTATCCCACCATGTTGACTCTTATTCTGCAAATGAGAAACTGCACAAGAATGGTTAAGGTGAACAAAAGAATTTATGAAACATTTTGTAAATTTATGAAACATTTGTACATTCTTGAAAGTTTGGAAACTTTAATTTTGGAACTTAAATACATTTTTAACTTGAACACAATTTGTTAAACTTCTAAAACTTTTATAAAATAACCAAAACAGGAAAACAGCAACAAAACAAGAACTGCGCCGTACGCCTTTTAACTGCGGCCACCTTTCACCTCCCCCTGATCTTAACACACTCCCTGCCACCACCCCCCCCCCTCGCTTCTTGCCCCTACCCCTACCCGCATTGGGACCAAGATGGTGTGCAGCAAGGTGTGCCATTGGACCCCCTGGAGAAACTCTGGGTATGGAAGGCCCGGCTTCTGAGTCGGAAGGCTCTTGCTCGGCCTCATCACTCTCAGTTGCCAGCAGTCTAGGTGGTATGACGCTGAGGACTGCAGTGCCAAAAGTCGAGACCATCAATTGTCACAGGGCATTGACAGCCTCGGTATTCTCCCGCATCGCAGCTGCAATCTGCGACGTGCCCTCCCTCATGTCCGGAGATTGTGCCGCAATGTTGCCGGAAATGCCACCCAGGGCCTGGAGGAGCTCTCAACCGAGTTTGGAGCTCTCAATCGAGTTTGACGCTCTCCCTTGACAGTCCCACCATTTCCAGGTGTGCATCTGCCTGTCTTTCAGCAGACCGGCTTTGCCGACTCAATCTCCGAAGAGACGGCATACAGGGTTCAACCCTGGGGGTGCGTTGCTGCACACGACTTGGACCCGCTGCGTTGGATTGGACGAAGCCTGTGAACTTGTGGTCGCAGCTAAAAGAGGTGGTGCCTGCATTGCTCTCACCACTCCCCCCCGCCCCCCCCCCCCCCCAAACTGGAATAGCTTCATGATCTTGTCCTCAGTGTGGCTCTCCTCTTCCTCCTCTACCCACACATGATGGGCTGAGGTGGAGGGTTCCATGGGAGGATGTGGTGCCTCAGAATCCTCATCTGCAAAATAGAGAACAACAGACGAGTGGTTAGCAGCAGGAAAGGGAGCACGGTGACATGAGTAAGGTCATATAGCGCAGCCTTATTTGAAGGGCCATCACTACTGCATTATATGTCGTCGTGAGACACTGCATCACATTACCCCAACCCGAATCCACAGACACTACATCAATTACCTGAACCTTAGTTCACAGACCCTACATCACATAGCCCCAACCCAGGCCGGGGATTTTGTAGGACTTACCGTCAGTTCGGAACATGGGCTCAGCACCCATATGGGTAGTTGACCTCCCGAAGGCACCAATTAAACCAGCCACTCTCTCCTCCAGGTTTGTTAATGGATGTGTTTGGGGTGGATATTTGCTCGCGGCGATTGTGGAGCAACTTTTCCTGGAAAAATGACAATAGGAATGCTTATCAGAGTCCCCTTCTGCTCTTGTGACACACACACATAGCCGTCAAAGCACTTATACCAGACTGTGTGCATTTAATACAGTCGTCTGTTTAATGGCCCTGGTAGTTGCACGTGGTTCATGAGGGAAGACACCGACGTGCAGAAACATCTTTTAAGATGTCAAAAAGCAGTCTTAATAATGTGTAATAATTATTTATGGCAAATAAGGTGCAACACTAAGCCCACCTACAGCAACATATGTCAGATTTACAATTTAAGTAATCAAGGAGTGCATCAATAAACAGATTGCTTACTCTCATGACCCTGCAATGGTCATTCCACCTTTTCCTGCATTGCTTGTGGTCCTTGCGAATGTCATCAACTGAGGAGACCTCCTCAGCAGCACGGGTCCAAAATCTCCTTATAACAGCTGGGGGTGTGGCAGGGTGGGGGGTGCGGTTGGTGGTGGTTTACTTCAACCCCCTCCTATTAAACTCCCCCCCCCCCCCCCCCCCCCCCCCCCCATCTACTTTCAATTGCTGTGATCAGTGCTTCATAGGCTTCGGAATTGAATTTCCTGGCCCTCTGCCTGCTATAATCACCCTGCATCTTCTCTTGTCTGTGAAAAATGGCAGATTGAGATCTGGGTGTACTGTGTATGTGTGGGCACACCCTGACACCTGACCAGAATCATGGGGGGAAAAAAAGTATCGGTTGAAAAAAATTGCGCATGCACAAGAAGGTTTTTTTCAGATCAGTGAATTCAGCTCCGGCACACACATGCAGTCGTGCAAGGCCGGATTTACCACTACTGTTATTGCTGGTCACCATTTGCCGAATTTTGCAGCATCCAGCGATAGCGCTATTCCAGCGCTTAAAAAAAAAAGACGCGATTATCGTCCATAAATTGGAGGTGGCACTATTTTCTGAATTTCTAGCCCATCATGTTTTATCGTGTTACTGAGACGCTCCAACATGCTTCTCATCTTTTGACGTGCAGTTACTGTTGGATAGGTACTATTGCTATAATTTTTGTGGACAAATAAATCTCCAATTGCTGTAATGTAGATATTCCCATTCAATTGATAGTTTAAAGACAACATTTTGTTCATTCCTGCACACACTGAGGAACAGAAACCCACTGTTATGTATTGATGCTTGGGGTCCACCAGACACCAGGGGGTGCCACTGTTGGAGGTCATCGGGCTGTACGCGCGTGTGCGCGGTCACTGGTATATAAGCGCGGGTACCATGTCACACGGGTACTTTGGGTGCGAATAAAGTTGGATCAGGTTTTCACCTGAGGCCGTTTACAGTAATAAGACTCTTGAGTCATTATACCCACCATGTAATTACAATAAGGAAAGAATTCCTCAAGTCACTATAGGCAGTAAAATTTGTAAACATTCTTTTTGAATACAGGTACTGTACACTCAATGTTTACACAAATAGAGTTTTTCCCCTGATTCCATTCAGTGTTAGAAATTCAAAACAAAAGCTTGTATAGTATTTGTACCTCCCAGATTAGAATAACCTGCCATCACTTATTGGGCTAACATATATTGACCACATGGGCAAGGTGGAACCATATCGCAACATAAATCAGTGCCTTTAGGAGAAGAAGGTGTGGGTCCGTCGGGAAAAAGTAGTAAGTTGAGTTTTAAAATAAATTTTGTTTTTCAAGTTTCGATCATAAATCATGGTAATATAAACTAAATGGTATAATTTTAAAGAGGGTACAGGAACAGAGACCTGGGAATTTATGTACACAAGTATTTAAAGGTGGCAGGATAAGTTGATAAGGTTGTTAAACAAGTATACTGGATCCTTGACTTTATAAATAGAGGCCGAGGGCTAGAAATTGGTCTTTTGGCGATAACGGTATTTTTTCGGCATTTTTCGCCAGAAATACAATTACAAATACCTCAATTGTTTTAAAGGCATAAAAATGCGCCCGACGGTAAAAATCGGCGTTCCATGAGGATTCGCGGTGGAAACTGCGGTCCTCGCCAACTTGAGGCCGATTACCGCTAAAAAGACAGGTACCTGGGAGGGGGGATAACGCACAAGAAAAATGGCAAAAAACAAAAAATAAAACATCACAAAACATACAAGACCCTTAACTAAGTAATCGCTGCAAAAGAATTAAAAGATAAAAACTTTAACTTACCTTTTTTGCAGGTCTTCATACTTACAAGTGGCAAGTTGGATCCAAAATTGGCTTAGAGGTAGGAAGCAAAGGGTAATGGTTGATGGATGTTTCTGTGATTAGAAGAATGTTTCTAGCGGGGTTCCGCAGAGCTCAGTACTGGGTCCCTTGCTTTTTGTGGTCTACATCAATGATCGAGATTTGAATATAGGGAGTATGATTAAGAAGTTTGCAGATGACACTAAAATTGGCTGTGTGGTTGATAATGAAGAGGAAAGTCATGGACTGCAAGAAGATCTCAATTTACTGGTCAGGTGGACAGAACAGTGGCAAATGGAATTTAATTTGGAGAAGTGTGAGATAATGCACTTGGGGAGGGCTAATAAGGAAAGGGTATACACATTAAGCAGTAGGCCACTTAATAGTGTAGATGAACAAAGGGACCTTGGAGTGCTTGTCCACAGATCCCTGAAAGTAGCAGGCCAGATGGTTAAGAAGGCATATGGAATGCTTGCCTTTATTGGCCAAGGTTTAGAATACCAGAGCATGCAGGGAGCTTAAATGGTATAATATTCTGGTTAGGCCACAGCTGGATTACTTCATGCAGTTCTGATCGCCGTATTATAGGAAGGGCGTGATTGCACTGGAGAGGGTGCAGAAGAGATTTACGAGGATGCTGCCTAGAATGGAGAATCTTAGCTATGAGGACAGATTGGATAGACTGGGTTTGTTCTCCTTGGAACAGAGGATGCTGAGAGGAGACCTCATTGAGGTGTATAAAATTTTGAGGGGCTTGGATATAGTGGATAGTAAGGGTCTATTTCCATTGGTGGAGGGGTCAATTAAGAGGGAGCATAGTTTTAAAGTGGTTGATGGAAGGTTTAGAGGTAATTTGAGGGGAAGCTTCTTCACGCAGAGAGTTGTGGGGGTCTGGAGCTCACTGCCTGGAAGAGTGGTAGAGGCAGAAACCCTCACCACATTTAAAAGGTGCTTGGATGGGCACTTGAAGTGCAGGGTTATGGACCTAGAGCTGGTAAATGGGATTAGACTGGATAACCTCTTGGCTGGCGCAGATACGATGATAAGTACTTCAGGGAATCTAATACAGCCAGAGTGATGATCTGGACTAGTTTCGATCGCCTGGATGAGTCGGGAGAGGAATTTTCCCAGATTTTTTCCCCCCAATTGGCCTGGGTTTTTATCTTTTTTTGTCTCTCCCAGGAGATCGCATGGCTCCGGTTGGGGTGGAATGTAAAATGCTGCGATGCATGGAGTATCGCAGTTGTGTGAGGCGGACTGGTTGGGCCAGATGCTCTTTACCTTTCCGTCATTGTTCACAGGTTTATATGTAACCTTCAGGTCTGCTGACTGAGGGGCACGTGGTTCTTTGTCAGCTGGCGCGGACACGATGGGCCAAAATGGCCTCTTGCGCTGTTGATTTCTATGTTTCTTACCGATGGCTTTTCTTGGATGTTTTTTTCCGCGCAGAATACAGGTGCGCCGAACGGCCAATTTAAAGCAATATCGCATTTTTGGTGTTGCATGACGACGGCCTGCTTTTCAGCGGTATTTCAAAACCACTAGTGCACAACTTTGGCCAATTTAGGTGAACATCTTTTACCGTCAAAAAAAGATGAAATATCGTTTCTAGCCCCTGGAGTACAAAAGCAAGGAAGTTATACTGAAACTTTATAAATCATTGGATAGGCCCCAGCTGGAGTATTGTGGCCAGTTCTGTGCTTCACACTTTGGCCCCAAGTTTCCACATGATTTGCTCCTGATTTTTAGGAGCAACTGGTGTAGAACGGAGTATCTTAGAAATCGGAATTCTTGTCATTTAGTTTGCCCCAGTTCTAATCAGTTAGAACAGTTTCACTTTGGAACAGAATTCTTTTTTCAAAAGGGGGCGTGTCCGGCCACTTACGCCTGATTTCAAAGTTTCGTGAGTGAAAACTTACTCCAAACTAACTTAGAATGGAGTAAGTGAAGATTTTTGTACGCTCGAAAAAACCTTGTCTACACTTTAGAAAATCAGGCGTAGGTTACAAATCAGGCGTAGGGAATGGTGGGGGGTGTTTAAAGGGAAGTTTACATACATGAAACACTTCAGTTTTACAAATAAAGAGCCATCATCAATAATAAATGATAAATACATCAATAAATCAACCCCAAAAAATTAATAAGAAATAATTTTTTTTTTTAAATCAATAAATAAAAAATTTTCTACTTACCGACTGCAGCACCGGGAACCCTCCAACAGCATGCTGGGATGTCCCCCTCAGTGTGTCTCTGTCAGTGTCTCTATCTCTCTGTCTGTTTGTGTGTCTCTCATTCTCTGTCTCAGTGTCTGTGTTTCTCACAGCGAGGGGAGGGGGAGAGAGGGGGGGAAGCAGAGGGAGAGAGGGGGGGAGCAGAGGGAGGGATGGGGAGAAGAAGAATGGGGGTTGGGGGGGAAGGAGAAGGGAGAGGGAGGCTGAACGGGCCCGGCCCGTCCCCAGCACCAGATTTACAGGTAGGTGGCGTTGGGTCGGGTCGGGTCGGGGGGGCGGTGGTGGGAGGGAGGTCGGTTCGGTTCGGGTTGGGGGGAGGTAGGGAGGGAGAGGGAGGTCAGGTTGGAGGGAGGGAGAGGGAGGTCAGGTCGGAGGGAGGGAGAGGGAGGTCAGGTCTGGGGGAGGGAGGGAGGTCTGGTCCGGGGGCGGGGGGGGGAGCGGGTGTCGAGTCCGGGGGCGGGGGGGGGGCAGGTGTCCAGTCCGGGGTGGGTGGGGGGAGCGGGTGTCGGGTCCGGTCCAGGGGCGGAAAGCGGGAGTCGGGTCGGGAGGAAGCAGGAGCTGGGCGTGGGAGGAGCCTTATTCACGCAGCCCCAGTGAGGCCATTGGGCCAGGGCTAGGGGCTGCGTGCTTCGGCCCCTCCCACACAGTTTCGGGCGCCTGGAGCTACTGCACTTGCGTGCCCACTGTAGCGCGCATGTGCAGAGGTCCCGGCACTGTTTTCAGCGCAGGGACCTGGCTCCGCCCCCTACAGCTCCTGCTGTGCTGCGCCGAGGGCCAGAGGACCTGCAGGGAGGTGGAGAATACGGAGGTTTTTTTTAGGCGCACTTTGTGGCGCGAAAAACAGGCGTCCAGGTCGGGACTGCGCCGTTCTAGGCGCGGCTCGAAACTTGGGCCCGATAAGAGGATGTCCAGGCCATCGAGAGTGCAGAGGAGATGAACTAGAATTATACCAGGGATGAAGGACTTCAATTAGATGGAGAGATTAGAGAAGCTGGGATTGTTCTCTTTGGAGCAGAGAAAAGTAAGGGGAGATTTAATAGAGGTGTTCAAAACTGAAATCCTTTATCTCTGATACCATTCCAGTAAATCTCCTCTGCAACTTCTAAATTGGCAACAATACTCCAGCTAGGGCCTAACCAATATTTATAAAAAGTTTAGCATAACTTGCTTGCTTTTGTACACGATGCCTCTATAAAGCCAAGGATCCCATATGCCTTTTCAAGCAGCCTTCTCAACTTGTCCTGCCACATTAAAAGACTTGTGTATGTACACCCCCAGGTCTCTCTGTTCCTGCACCCCCTTTTAAAATTGTATCATTTAGTTTATATTGCCTCTTCTCATTCTTACCAAATTATATCACTTCACACTTCCCTGCGAAATTCCATCTGCCATGTGTCTGCCCATTTTTCCAAAGTATCTGTCCTCCTGAAGTCAGTTACTATCCTCTTCACTGTTCACTACATTTCTGAGTTTTGTCAACTGCAAACTTTGAAATTATGCCCTGTATACCCAACTTCAGGTAATTTTATATAAGGTAGTAACTATTTGTACAGCATTTTTTTTGACAGACATGCGACAATCCCCGCCCCCTGTCAAGCTCTGTCCCCGGCTCTGAATCAGTCCCTCCATGTGGTGCCGAGAAGCAGGACCTGAGGCCCGATACTCCGCTGAGGCCCCAACTCACTTCGCCCGCTAAGGCCCCGACTCTCACCGCCCGCTGATTCCCCGAGCACTTGAGACCCCGACTCTCCTGACTCTCTGCCCCCCCCCGTGGCTCTCTGCCCGCACCCCCCCCGGCAGCTCTCTGCCCCCCCCCGCTCTCTCTTTCTCCCCCCCCCTCCCTTTCCTCCCTCTCTTCCCCCCTCTACCCCTGCTCTCTCTTGCGCCCCCCCCCCCCCTGTCGGATGCCCTAGAGCGGTGGCCTTGGGGCTGAAAGGACCGGCGGCAGCGAGCAGAGAAGAGACTGGGGAGAGAGAGAGGCTGGTGGAGGGAGACACGGGTGGAGGGCGGGATTCGGAGGCGAGAGAGGGAACTCGGAAGACGGGTCACGTTCTTCCAGCCCCTTACAAGGGACATCGTTGGAGCGGATGATTTCTAGAAATCACGACACTGTCACTATTCACTTCATACCCAATAAACCTGTTAACAATCCGTGCACAATGCCTGTCCCATCTATGGTGGGGAGGGGAGGTGGGGGTGGTGAAGGATGCACTTGTGCTGGGGTGAGGCTCTTTGACTGGGGGAGGCATGCACTTGGACTGGGGTAAGGCACTTTAGCTGGCCCGTGCTGTCTTCTGGGGAGCTCTGTCCTCTTGCTTCAGGAAGTCAAAGTGGATTAAGTTACAATTTGTAAAGTCAGTGAAGCCTTGGGATGTGCGGTTCTAGTTACACATTCCTGTGAAACTTCAGGATGTGGCTTATCCTCCAAGGGGACCAATCATAGACAAAGGGTGGAGCATGGTGGCTATTTAAACAAAGGGGACTACAGTGGGATGAGGGCAGAGTTGGCTAAAGTAGACTGGAAACAAGGACTAAACGGTGGCACAATTGAGGAACAGTGGAGGACTTTTAAGGAGCTCTTTCATAATGCACAACAAAAATATATTCCAGTGAAAAAGAAGGGCGGCAAGAGAAGAGATAACCAGCCGTGGATAACCAAGGAAATAAAGGAAAGTATCAAATCAAAGACCAATGCATATAAGGTGGCCAAGGTTAGTGGGGAAACTAGAGGATTGGGAAGATTTTAAGCAACAGCAGAGAATGACTAAAAAGCAATAAAGAAAGGGAAGATAGATTACGAAGGTAAACTTGCGCAAAACATAAAAACAGATAGTAAAAGCTTTTACAGATATATAAAACGGAAAAGAGTGACTAAAGTAAATGTTGGTCCCTTAGAAGATGAAAAGGGGGATTTAATAATGGGAAATGTGGAAATGGCTGAGACCTTAAACAATTATTTTGCTTCCGTCTTCACAGTGGAAGACACAAAAACCATGCCAAAAATTGCTGGTCATAGGAATGTGGGAAGGGAGGACCTTGAGATGATCACTATCACTAGGGAGGTAGTGCTGGACAGACTAATGGGATTGAAGGTAGACAAGTCCCCTGGTCCTGATGAAATGCATCCCAGGGTATTAAAAGAGATGGCGGAAGTTATAGCAGATGCATTTGTTATAATCTACCAAAATTCTCTGGACTCTGGGAAGGTACCAGCGGATTGGAGAGCAGCTAATGTAACGCCTCTGTTTAAAAAAGGGGGCAGGCAAAAGGCAGGTAACTATAGGCCGGTTAGTTTAACATCTGTAGTGGAGAAAATGCTTGAAACTATCATTAAGGAAGAAATAGCGGGACATCTGGATAGGAATAGTGCAATCAAGCAGACGCAGCATGGATTCATGAAAGGGAAATCATGTTTAACTAACTTACTGGAATTCTTTGAGGATATAACGAGCATGGTGGATAGAGGTGTACCGATGGATGTGGTGTATTTAGATTTCCAAAAGGCATTCGATAAGGTGCCACACAAAAGGTTACTGCAGAAGATAAAGGTACACGGAGTCAGAGGAAATGTATTAGCATGGATAGAGAATTGGCTGGCGAACAGAAAGCAGAGAGTCGGGATAAATGGGTCCTTTTCCGGTTGGAAATCAGTTGTTAGTGGTGTGCCACAGGAATCAGTGCTGGGACCACAACTGTTTACAATATACATAGATGACCTACAGGAGGGAACAGAGTGTAATGCAACAAAATTTGCAGATGACACTAAGATTAGTGGGAAAGCGGGTTGTGTAGAGGACTCAGAGGCTACAAGGAGATTTGGATAGGTTAAGCGAATGGGCTAAGGTTTGGCAGATGGAATACAATGTCGGAAAGTGTGAGGTTATCCACCTTGGGGAAAAAAAACAGTAAAAGGGAATATTATTTGAATGGGGAGAAATTACAACATGCTGTGGTGCAGAGGGACCTGGGGGTCCTTGTGCATGAAACTCTTTTTGGAATCCCAAAAGGTTAGTTTGCAGGTGCAGCAGGTAATCAGGAAGGCAAATGGAATGTTGGCCTTCATTGCGAAAGGGATGGAGTACAAAAGCAGGGAGGTGTTGCTGCAACTGTATAAGGTATTGGTAAGGCCGCATCTGGAGTACTGCGTGCAGTTTTGGTCACCTTACTTAAGGAAGGATATACTAGCTTTGGAAGGGGTACAGAGACGATTCACTAGGCTGATTCGAGAAATGAGAGGGTTAACTTATGATAGATTGAGTAGACTGGGTCTTTACTCCTTGGAGTTCAGAAGGATGAGGGGTGATCTTATAGAAACATTTAAAATCATGAAAGGGATAGACAAGATAGAGGCAGAGAGGTTGTTTCCATTGGTGGGGGAGACTAGAACTAGGGGGCACAGCCTCAAAATACGGAGGAGCCAATTTAAAACCGAGTTGAGAAAGAATTTCTTCTCCCAAAGGGTTGTGAATCTGTGGAATTCTCTGCCCAAGGAAGCAGTTGAGGCTGGCTCATTGAATGTTTTCAAGTCAAAGATAGATTTTTAAGCAATAAGGGAATTAAGGGTTACGGGGAGAGGGCGGGTAAGTGGAGCTGAGTCCACGACCAGATCAGCCATGATCTTATTGAATGGCAGAGCAGGCTCGAGGGGCTAGATGGCCTACTCCTGTTCCTAATTCTTATGTTCTTGTGTTATTTTTGCCGTGCAAATAAGCACGTCCGTTATATAAAGAGCAGTGGTCCAAACACCAACCACTGGGAGACACGACTACACACTTCCCTCCAGTCTGAAAAACAACCATTCACTTCCTGCTTTCTGTCCCTTAGCCAATTTCTTATCCATGCAGTCATAGCCCCTTTAATCCTATGGGCTTCAATTTTGCTAACAAGTCTATTATGTGGTACTTGATCAAACTTGAAAGTCCATATACACAACATCAACTGCACTACCTTTATCAACCCTCTATATCAATGAACTCAAATCAAGTTGGTCAACACACGATTTGCCCAACTACTGCCCATTGAATGCCCATGAAACTCTTACGCCTGGTAAAAGCAGACATAAAGCTGCCTTTTACCAGCGGGAAGGGTTTAAATAAATATTAACATTTTAAAAAAAATGGTTTAAGCATACAAAAATCTTTAGAATTAGTTTAGGTTATTTTTGGTCCCTTGAAAAATGTTTAGATTTATTTTTCAAAAAATAAAATTTTTCTTTTAAATATTTAAGAGCATAAGAAATAGGAGCAGGAGTAGGCCATTTGGCCTCTCGCGCCTGCTCTGCCATTCAATAAGATCATGGCTGATCTGATCATGGACTCAGCTCCACTTCCCTGCCCGCTCCCCATAACCCTTTACTCCCTTATTACTCAAAAATCTGTCTATCTCCGCCTTAAATATATTCAATAACCCAGCCTCCACAACTCTCTCGGGCAGAAAATTCCATAGATTTACAACCCTCAGAGAAGAAATTTCTCCTCATCTCAGTTTTAAATGGGTGGCCCTTTATTCTAAGACTATGTCCCCTAATTTTAGTTCCCCCTATGAGTGGAAATATCCTCTCTATACACCTTGTCGAGCTCCCTCATTATCTTATAAGTTTCAATAAGATCACCTCTCATTCAACCTAGTGAACCTTCTCTGAACAGCCTCTAATGCAAGTATATCCTTCCTTAAATACAGACCAAAACTGTATGCAGTACTCGAGGTGTGGCCTCACGAATACCCTGTACAGTTGTAGCAGGATTTCTCTGCTTTTATACTCTATCCCCCTTGCAATAAAGGCCAACATTCCATTTGCCTTCCAGATTACTTGCTGTACCTGCATACTAACTTTTTGTGTTTCATGCACAAGGACCCCCAGGTCTCTCTGTACTGCAGCACTTTGCAATTTTTATCCATTTCAATTATAATTTGCTTTCTATTATTTCTGCCAAAGTGGATAACCTCACATTTTCCCACATTATAATCCATCTGCCAAATCTTTGCCCACTCACTTAGCCTGTCTATATCCCTTTGCAGATTTTGTGTGTCCTCCTCAATTTGCTCTCCCACCCATCTTTGTATCATCAGCAAACTTGGCTACATTACACTCTGTCCCTTCATCCAAGTCATTATTATAGATTGTAAATAGTTGAGGACCTAGCACCGATCCCTGCAGCATCCCACTAGTCACTGTTTGCCAACCGGAAAATGACCCATTTATCCCAACTCTCTTTTCTGTTAGTTAGCCAATCCTCTATCCATGCTAATATATTACCCCCCAACCCTGTGCGCTTTTATCTTGTGCAGTAATCTTTTATGTGACACATCGAATGCCTTCTGGTAATCCAAATACACCACATCCACTGGTTTCCCCCTTATCCACCCTACTCGTTACATCCTCAAAAAACTCCAGCAAATTTGTCAAACATGATTTCCCTTTCATAAAACCATGCTGACTCTGTTTGATTGAATCATGCTTTTCCAAATGTCCCGCTACTGCTTCCTTAATAATGGACTCCAGCATTTTCCCAACGACAGACGTTAGGCTAACTGGTCTATAGTTTCCTGCTTTGTGTCTGCCTCCTTTTTTTAAATAGGGGTGTTATATTTGCGGTTTACCAGTCCGCTGGGACTGCGACAGTATCCAGGGAATTTTGGTAGATTACAACCAATGCATCCACTATCTCTGCAACCACTTTTCTTTAAGACCCTCGGATGTAAGCCATCAGGTCCAGAGGACTAGTCCGCCTTTAGTCCCATTGTTTTACCTAGTACTATTTTATTAGTGATAGTGATTGTATTAAGTTCCTCCCTCCCTATAGCCCATTGATTATCCACTCTTGGGATGTTTTTAGTGTCTTCTACCGTGAAGACCGATACAACATATTTGTTCAACGTCTCTGCCATTTCCCTGTTCTCCATTATTAATTCCCTAGCCTCATCCTCCAGGGGATCAACATTTACTTCAGCCACTCTTTTCCTTTTAAAACCTGTAGAAACTCTTACTGTCTGTTTTTATATTTTGTGCTAGTTTACTTTCATAATCTATCTTCCCTCTCTTAATCATGTTTTTAGTCATTCTCTGCTGGCTTTTAAAAATGTCCCAATCCCCTGGCCTCCCACAAGTCTTGGCCACATTTTATGCCTTTGTTTTCAATTTGATACTTTCCCTTATTTCCACTAGTTAGGCACGAATGGTTATCCCTTCTCTTACAGTCTTTCCTTCTCATAGGGATACATTTTTGTTGCGAGTTATGAAATATCTCCTTAAATGTCTGCCACTGTTCATCAACCGTCGCAAACTTTAGTCTATTTTCCCAGTCCACTTTAGCCAACTCTGCCCTCATATCTTTGTGTAATTAAACTGTATTTTAATTAAGTTTGACCATGTGATGATTTATTTTTATTTAACTGCTGTCAAATGTAATTATTCGGTGGTTCCTATTATGCTTATGGGGATTCCGTATGTAAATGGAATTCCCTTTCTGATTGGTTGGCATGGCTCACATGATCCCAGGGACACTTGTGAACCGCATGCTCCCCTGGGATACGTGGGTCTTTACGCAGGCCCAGGAGCGCGAGTCTTCGAAGCTCCGGAGGCACCAAGTAGGTGCGAAGTTTACTTGCGGTACAGAGGCATTTTCCTGCGAGAAGCCTCCGACCGCAATTTCCAGCCCAATAAGTTCTCCTTTTTGGTTCCTAATTGGCCCCACCCTTCCTTTTACTACCCTTTTACTATTTATATGTTTATGAAAGACTTTTGGTTTCCCTTTTATGCTAGCCGCTAATCTATTCTCATACAGTCGCTTTGCCCCTCATTTTTAGACAAGCCTGCAGCTTCCCTCTGTGCCTCTCTTGGCATTCTCCGCAAGGTCCATCGTGGCACTCGTCGCTGTCTCCTCACGAGCAGCAACCCCAACTGTCGCATCCTAATCTCTCACCGACCTTTCCGCCCTCCCTATCTCTAATCTTTTTCAGCCTCACAATCCCATAAGATGTCTGCGCTCCTCAAATTCTAACCTCTTGAACATCCCTCATTATAACTACTCAACCATCGGTGGTCGTGCCTTCTGTTTCTTGGGCCCTAAGCTCTGGAACTCCCTCCCTAAACCTCTCCACCTCTCTACCTCTCTTTCCTCTTTTAAGACGCTCCTTAAAACCTACCTCTTTTAACAAGCTTTTGGTTATCTTCCTTAATTTCTTCTTTTGTGGCTCGGTGTCAAATTTATCTGCTTTGTTTTGTAATTCTGTTGTGAAGCGATTTGGGATGTTTTACTATGTTAAAGGCGCTATATAAATAAAAGTAATTATTATTCCTTTTTCAATTCTCCTCTGTACATTCTGTGTTCTGCTTGGTTCTCTACTGAATTATGAACCTGACATTGGTCATAAGCTTCCTTTTTCTCTTTCATCTTTGTACCTACACAAAGTAGTATGTAACCATTTGTGTATCACATGGAAAAAATAATTCTATACTTCTGATTTATTTTTGTGATATTTTAAGTCATCATTTACATTTTTGTTGTTTGAATTCACACTGAAAGAGATACACATACAATAACAACTTGTATTATTACCTATGCAGGGTTGTCATTAAGAATGTTTAGTGTACCAGTTTACGATAGGACAAGCCACACTTCAGTCAGTATGTTTTACTGGCATGTAATAGTTTTCTTGTGCTTTACTCTTAACTTTTCGGGGTAGAAATTGCGGTTGGAGGCGTACCTCCGGAGTACGCCTCCGACCCGCAAAACAAATCTGAAAGTACCTGCTCGCGTCCAGGCTGCGAAAAGTTGATGTCTCAGGCCTCCTGGCGACTGCAGCGTAAAGGCCCACGGAACTCAGGAAGACAGGTGGTTCGGAAACGTCCCCAGGATCACGTAGACCCGGTCCTCCAATGACAAGGGAGGATTCCATTGCAATCATTTACGAAGGGAATCCCCTATTGATATGCAATGGAATCCCCAAATAATTATACAATGTACAGAATTCTAATAATTATAAATGTACTGAATTGCATATTCATAAGTCCATTCATTGCACCAACATGAATAAAAATGTAATTTTTTTAAATAATTAATTTTAAACAACTTAAACATCTTAATCTGGACCAATTCATTTAAGGTGTATGTGCATCATTTTGGATTTTTAAATGTTTTATTTAAGCCTTGTATATACCCTTACCTTGATGAAAGCAGGCCCTATGTCTACTTTTACCAGCCATAAGAGCTGCATGGGCAATTGCTGGACAGTTGTTGGGAAAATAGCTCAACTCTGCGCCAGCAATACAAATTTTTTATTGGTTCAGAAGATTTGTCAAGGTGTACCTTGACAAATCGTTACAGATTTCACGCATGCGCTTGAAATCTGAAACTTCTGGGGCCTTTCGAAGAGAATACGACGGCAGTCGAAGACACGGCAATTTCAGGGTCATCATTTCAAATTGTTCTGATCATGACCATTACCACTACTTCTTCACTAATTATTCTCAACTCAACCAATCTCAGTTACTTCATCAATGATCTTCCATCATAAGGTCAGTAGGGCAGTTGACTGACGATTCTACAGTGGTCACCTCTTCACAAATCCTCCATAATGAAGCAGCCAAAGAAGTAGTCTTGCAGTGAAGAAGTAGTGATGATTGCCGTGGTCAAAACAATTTGAAATGCTAGGTTTCTTGTATTATATTAATTTATGACATACCAGTAAAACATACTGATTGGTGTGACTTTTCCTATAGCGTACTGCTACACTAAATATGCTTAATGACAACCATGCACATGTACCTCTTTTATTCTGAATTAAAACAAATATATAAATGATTTAAAATATCAAAACAAAATTCAGAGACAGAATTTTTTTTCAATTTGATATTCAAATATTTTACTGTTTACAGCAGGACCGAGACAACAATCCGGTTAGGGCCGATTAGCAGGTAACATTCAAGCCACTTCAGTGCCTGGTAATGATCATCGCCAACAGGAAAAGGGCCGTCCACCTCCCCATGACCTTCAACAGCACCACGATTGAGTCTCCCACTATCAGCATACTGGGGTTCACCATTCTTCTGAAACTTAACTGGACTAGCCATGTCGACAATATAGTTAGTTACAAGAGTAGGGCATAAGTGAAAGAAGGAAGAAAGAAAGAACTTGCAGAGGTGGCTACGCTGATGTCTGACTTACTTCCTGACTTCTCGACTTCTCAGACTCTTCATCATCTGCAAGGCTCAAGCAAGGAGTGTGATGCAATACTACTCACTTGCCTGGATGATTACAGTTGCAACAACACTCATGAAGCTCGGCACCATGTAGGACACAGCAGCAATGTTCCCTGTATTTTATTTTCCCGTGCGCGGGCCATTTAACTGGCTGCGTGGCATATTCAAATCTTCGCACGAGTGGTTACTCCCGTTGACGAGCTGTTGAGTGGCCTGCGCGGGACCTCCAGACCACACTGAGGCACGCAACTCAACTAGAATGTTTCACGACAGTCCGCTTGATCAGTGCCTCTGCAACTGGACTCAATATCACCTGCTCCACTATCAACTCACTTTAGGTGCAGTATGCATTACTTACAGGATGCCCTGCAGCAACTCAAGTTTATTTCAACAGCAATTCCCAGCCCTAAGAATTCTTCCACCAAGAAAAATGACCAGCAGGATCATAATTATCTCCAATTTGTACACCATCCTGACTTGGAAGGAAAGAAAGAACTTTCATTTATATAGCGCATGTCTTGACCTTAGGAGGTCCCAACGCGCCTCGCAGCCCATGACGTACTTTTGTAATGCAGGTAAATGCAGCAGCCAGTTTGCTCACAGCAAGGTGCCACAAACAGCAATGAGATAAATGATCAGATGATCTGTAGGTGGTGTTGGTTCAGGGATAAATTTTGGCCAGGAAACTGGGGAAAATTTATTTGCTCTTCTTTGAAATATTGCCATGGGAGCTTTTACATCGATCTGAGAGGGAAGACGGGGCCTGGTTTAATGTCTCATCAGAAAGACTGCACCTCTGATGGGAATAAAGGAATTGTTAGATTTAAAAAAAGACGAATGTCTATCTAGTTCACCTTCCATGACTCTCGTAGTCACATGATACAGTGATAGTGGAGTTGTCGCTTAATCATGGCAATCAATCGCTCAATTAGTCTACAACAGACCCAGACACAAGGCAAGGAACTCCCCAGCAGTAGAAAGCTTTATGAAGCATAGGTCCAAAGTCGCCTGCTCCTCCCAAGCTTGTTACACTAATACATGTAATTTCTCACATTACTCATAACTGCATCTCAAAATATTATTTTCTGAAAGCAATCTATCTAATTTGCTGACAAGTCTGAGGTCTAGTCTGCACTGAAGTGTCAGCCTAAATTATGTGCTCAGGTCTCTGGAGTGGGACTTGAACCCACAATCTTCTGACTCAGAGGTGACAATGTTAATATTGTTGTTGGGTTGAAATCCTGCAATTTCTTACCTAACACCATTGTGGGAGCATCTTCACAATGACTGCAGTGGTTCAAAGAGAGGGCCCACCACCATTTTCTCAGGGCCTCTAGGGATGAACAATAGATACGGCATTGTCATCGTTGTCCACATCTTGAGAAATTTTAAAAGAACTAAAAACTGTTTACTCAAGACATAACCCAAGCTTGAAAGGTCAAAATCTATAATTGTACTTCTGTGTGTATTTCACATTTGAAGTAAACATAGTAGAAAATGTCTCATTCACAATTAGTTACTAAAATGCTGATGACCACAGTAGTATATCTAACAAAGAAATGGCACAATTAAAATGTTCTGTGGTCTCGGCGCGTTCTTGATGGCCTCCGTCTTGGCGTCGGTGGGTCTGATGCCATCTGCTGCGATTCTTCTCCCTAAGAACTCGACCTCTAGTGCGAGGAAAACACACTTAGAGCGTTTCAACCTGAGTCCCACACGATCTAACTGACTTAGAATCTCTTCCAGGTTCTGCAAGTGTTCGATGATGTCCCGACCTGTGATCAATGTGTCGTCCTGGAAAACCACGGTGCGCGGAACCGACTTTAGCAGACTTTCCATGTTCCTTTGAAAAATAGCCGCGGCCGATCGAATCCCAAACGGGCATCTATTGTAGATGAACAGACCTTTGTGCGTGTTGGTGCAGGTGAGGCCTTTCGAAGATTCTGCCAGCTCCTGCGTCGTGTAGACCAACTTGGTGAACGTCTTCCCTCCTGCCAGCGTCGCAAATAGGTCGTCTGCCTTGGGTAGCGGGTACTGATCCTGCAGCGAAAAACAGTTAATCGTTACTTTATAGTCCCCACAAATTCTGACCATGCCATTGCCCTTGAGAACCGGAACAATCGGACTGACCCACTCTTGAACTCAATCGGCACGATGATGCCCTCTTGTTGCAGCCTGTCCAGCTCGATCTCCACTTTCTCTCGCATCATGTATGGCACCGCACATGCCTTGTGGTGGATGGGTCATGTACTGGGAACCAAGTGGATCTGCACCTTCGCCCCAGAGAAATTTCCGATGCCTGGCTCAAACAACGATGGAAACTTGCTCAAAACCTGGGCACTTGAGGCGTCGTCGACTGACGAAAGTGCTCTGATGTCGTCCCAGTTCCAGCGGATTTTTCCCAGCCAGCTTCTGTCGAACAGTGTGGGGCCATCTCCTGGTACAATCTATAGTGGTAGTTCGTGCACTGCTCCATCAAAATTACTGCTGCACTGCCAATTACCGGAATCTGCTCTTTAATGTAAATTCTCAGCTTGGTATGAATAGTGCTCAGCTTGGGCCTTTGTGCCTTGTTGCACCACAGCCTCTTGAAGGCCTTTTTGCTCATGATAGACTGATTTGCACCCGTGTCCAATTCCATGGATACTGGAATTCCGTTCAGTTCAACTTTTAACATGATCGGTGGACATTTCGGGGTGAAGGTGTGTGTACCCTGTGCACTTCTGCCTCCTCGGTTCGAGTCTCTAGTTCAGTTTGATCTGCCATGGATCGGTTTTCCTCTGCAACGTGGTGGTTTGCACTCGTCTGCACGTTCGCTGGAGGTGTCCCATTGTTCCACAGCCTTTGTACGCATAGAGTTTGAAGCGGCATTTAATGGGTTCGATCACCTCCGCAGCGCCAACAATGTGTTAATTGCCTCGCATTCACACTTGATGGCGGACTCTGAGTCATCTGAGGTCGTACAGCTGCAGGCGTGTACTTTCTGCCATATGCATTCCGGCCTGAAAACGACATTACTTTGTGTACAGTACTTGCCGATGCATCTTCATGCTGCAAAATTTGTTTGGTGTTATCGCTGATGGACATAAATGCCTGGGCTATCGTTATGGCTTTGCTCAGGTTTGATGTTTCAACAGTCAATAGTTTGCAAAGGATTACCTCATGGCCAATGCCAAGCACAAAAAAGTCTCTTAGCATTTGCTCCAGGAATCCACCGAATTCGCAATGTCCTGCAAGGCGCCTTAGTTCAGCGATGTAGCTCGCCACTTCCTGGCCTTCAGACTGTTGATGTATAAAATTGATACCTTGCCATCAGAAAGCGCTCCTTCGGATTTAGGTGCTCCCGGACCAGCGTACACAATTCTTCATACGATTTGGTTGTTGGTTTCACCGGAGCAAGAAGATTCTTCGAGGCCAGAGGTTGTTGCCTCGCAGATGGTGAGGAGGTCGCCCTTCATTTTGCAGCGTTCTCATTCCCTTCCAGCTCGTTGGCCACGAAGTATTGGTCGAGTCGCTCCACGAAGGCTTCCCAATCATCACCACTGTAGACTTGAGTAAGTGGAGTCAGAATAAAGAGACTAAGGTCACAGAGTGCTGGCACAGCATGGGAGACCTGCTTATATGCAGTGCTCCCAAGGGATGCTGGGATCCCTTGGGACTCCAGCAGATGCGTCCTCTGGTGGCGGTAGAAAGCTGGTTACAAGGTATTTAATACATAGCAGAATACAATTCTGCTGATGGCCCACAGCGCCTCATGGAGTCCCAGTTTTGAGCTGTTAGATCTGTTCTGAATCTATCCTATTTAGCATGGTGGTAGTGCCGCACAACATGATGGAGGATGTCCTCAGTGTGAAGATGGACTTCGTGTCCACAAGGACTGTGTGGTGGTCACTCCTACTAATGCTGTCATGGACAGATGCATCTACGGCAGGTAGATTGCTGAGGATGAGATCAGGTAGGTTTTTCCCTCATGTTAGTTCTCTCACCACCTGCCGCATGCCTAGTATGGCAGCTATGTCCTTCGGGACTCGACTCGCATGGTCATTAGTGGTACTACCGAGCCACTCGTGGTGATGGATATTGAAGTCTCCTACCCAGAGTACATTCTGTGCCCTTGCTACCTTCTACTTCGACCAAGTGGTGTTCAACATGGAGGAGTACTGATTCATCAGCTGAGGGAGGGCAGTAGTTGGTAATCGGCAGGAGGTTCCCTTGCCCATGCTTGACTTAAAGCGCTGAGACTTCATGGGGGTCCAGAGTCAATGTTGAGGATTCCAAGGGCCTTCCCTCCCTCCCATGTCGCCACCTCTGGTGGGTCTGTCCTGCCGGTGGAAGTGGACATACCCAGGAATGGTGATACCATTGTAACTGACCTCCTGACCTATCCTGGCCATAAAAAGTTGGAGAGAGGGACTGGAACGAGACGATAGTGGGTCTAAGGGAATTGTAGGGATGCAGCACACTGCAAAAACTGACGAGGAGGAGCAGAGGTCCACAGGAAGCAGGAAGGAGTAGCAGGAGAGGAGAAGCCTGGAGTTAGCTAGAAGGGCTGCAGCAGATGAATTATAGAAATTTATAGCACAGAAGGAGGCCATTTCTGTCCGACAAAGAGCTATCCAGCCTAATCCCACTTTCCAGCTCTTGGTGCGTAGCCCTGTAGGTTACGGCACTTCAAGTGCACATCCAAGTACTTTTTAAATGTGTTGAGGCTTTCTGCCTCTACCACCTTTTCAGGCAGTGAGTTCCAGACCCCCACCACACTTTGGGTGAAGAAATTTCTCCTCATTTCTCCTCATATCTCCTCTAAACCTCCTATCAGTTACTTTAAATCTATGCCCTCTGGTTGTTGATTCCTCTGCTAAGGGAAATAGATCCTGCCTAGCCATTTTATCTAGGCCCTTCATAATTTTGTACATCTCAGCCTCCTCTGTTCCAAAGAAAACAAACCCAGCCTATTCAATCTTTGCTCATAGATAAAAGTCTCCAGTCCAGGCAATATCCTCGTAAATCTCCTCTGTACCCTCACTAGTGCAATCACATCTTTCCTGTAATGTGGTGACCAGAACTGCATGCAGTACTCTAGCTGTGACCTAACTAGTATTTTATACAGTTCAAGCATAGCCTCCCTGCTTTTGTATTCTATGCCTCGGCTAGTAAAGGTTAGTATGCCTTCTTAACCACCTTATTTACCTGGCCTGCTACCTTCAGGGATCCTTGGACCTGCACTCCAAGGTCCCTTTGTTCCTGTACACTTCTCAGTGTCCTACCATTTAATGTGTATTCCCTTGCCTTGTTAGCCCTCCCCAAATGCATTACCTCACACTTCTCTGGGTTGAATTCAATTTGCCACTGTTCTGCTCATCTGACCCTGACCAGTTATAAGAACATAAGAATTAGGAACAGGAGTAGGGCATCTAGCTCCTCGAGCCTGCTCCACCATTCAAAAAGATCATGGTTGATCTGGCCGTGGACTCAGCTCCACTTACCCGCCCGCTCCCCATACCCCTTAATTCCCTTATTGGTTAAAAATGTATCTATCTGTGATTTGAATACATTCAATGAGCTAGCCTCAACTGCTTCCCTGGGCAGAGAATTCCACAGATTCACAACCCTCTGTAAGAAGAAATTCCTTCTCAACTCGGTTTTAAATTGGCTCCCCCGTATTTTGAGGCTGTGCCCCCTAGTTCTAGTCTCCTCTCTGCCTCTATCTTTTCTATCCCTTTCATTATTTTAAATGTTTCTATAAGATCACCCCTCATCCTTCTGAACTCCAACGAGTAAAGACCCAGTCTACTCAATCTATCATCATAAGGTAACCCCCTCATCTCCGGAATCAGCCTAGTGAATCATCTCTGTACCCTCTCCAAAGCTAGTATATCCTTCCTTAAGTAAGGTGACCAAAACTGCACACAGTACTCCAGGTGCGGCCTCACCGATACGCTGTACAGTTGCAGCAGGACCTCCCTGCTTTTGTACTCCATCCCTCTTGCAATGAGGGCCAACATTCCATTCGCCGTCCTGATTACCTGCTGTACCTGCAAACTAACTTTTTGGGATTCATGCACAAGGAGCCCCAGGTCCCTCTGCACCGCAGCATGTTGTAATTTCTCCCCATTCAAATAATATTCCCTTTTACTGTTTTTTTTTCCAAGGTAGATGACCTCACACTTTCCGACATTGTATTGTATTCCATCTGCCAAACCTTAGCCCATTCGCTTAACCTATCTAAATCTCTCTGCAGCCTCTCTGTGTCCTCTACACAACCCGCTTCCCCACTAATCTTTGTCATCTGCAAATTTTGTTACACTACACTCTGTCCCCTCCTCCAGGTCATCTATGTATATTGTAAACAGTTGTGGTCCCAGCATCGATCCCTGTGGCACACCACTAACCACCGATTTCCAACCTGAAAAGGACCCATTTATCCCAACTCTCTGCTTTCTGTTAGCCAGCCAATTCTCTATCCATGCTAATACATTTCCGCTGACTCCGCGTACCTTTATCTTCTGCAGTAACCTTTTGTGTGGCACCTTATCGAATGTCTTTTGGAAATCTAAATACACCACATCCATCGGTACACCTCTATCCACCATGCTTGTTATATCCTCAAAGAATTCCAGTAAATTAGTTAAACATGATTTCCCCTTCATGAATCCATGTTGCGTCTGCTTGATTGCACTATTCCTATCTAGATATCCCGCTATTTCTTCCTTAATGATAGCTTCAAGCATTTTCCCCACTACAGATGTTAAACTAACCGGCCTATAGTTACCTGCCTTTTGTCTGCCCCCTTTTTTTAAAACAGAGGCGTTACATTAGCTGCTTTCCAATCCGCTGGTACCTCCCCAGAGTCCAGAGAATTTTGGTAGATTATAACGAATGCATCTGCTATAACTTCTGCCATCTCTTTTAATACCCTGGGATGCATTTCATCAGGACCAGGGGACTTGTCTACCTTGAGTCCCATTAGCCTGTCCAGCACTACCTCCCTAGTGATAGTGATTGTCTCAAGGGCCTCCCTTCCCACATTCCCGTGACCAGCCATTTTTGGCATGGTTTTTGTGTCTTCCACTGTGAAGACCGAAGCAAAATAATTGTTTAAGGTCTCAGCCATTTCCACATTTCCCATTACTAAATCCCCCTTCTCATCTTCTAAAGGACCAACATTTACTTTAGTCACTCTTTTCCTTTTTATATATCTTCCTGCAGTCTACAGCTAGCTTGCTTCATTGTCAACCACACAGCTGAGTTTAGTATCATCTGCAAACTTATTAATCATACCCCGTACATTCAAGTCTAAATCATTGATATATACCACAAAAAATAAGGAACCCAGTACTGAGCCCTGCGGAACCCCATTGGAAACAGCCTTCCAGTCACAGAAACACCCATCAACCATGATCCTTTGCTTCCTGTTTCTCTGTCAATTTTGGATTGAACTTGCCACTTTGCTCTGGATCCCATGGGCTTTTCGTGACCAGTCTGCCATGTGGGATCTTATCAAAAGCCTTGCTATAAAATCCATGTACATTACATCACTTTGGTAGAAATAATAGAAAAGCGAATTATAATTTAAATGGAGAAAAATTGCAAAGTGCAGCAGTATGAAAGAGACCTGGGAGTCCTTGTGCATGAAACACAAAGTTATTATGCAGGTACAGCAAGTAATTTGGAAGGTAAATGGAATGTTGGCCTTGATCGCAAGGGGGATAGAGTTTAAAAGCAGAGAAGTGCTGCTACAACTGTACAGGGTATTGGTGAAGTCACACCTGGAGTACTGCATACAGTTTTGGTCTCCGTTTTTAAGGATGGATATACTTGCATTGGCGGCTGTTCAGAGAAGGTTCACTAGGTTGATTCCAGAGATGAGGGGTTGACTTATGAAGATAGGTTGAGTCAGTTGGGCCTCTATTCATTGGGGTTCAGAAGAATGAGAGATGATCATATTGAAACTTATAAGATAATGAAGGGGCTCGACAAAGTGGATGCAGAGAGGATATTTCCATTCATAGGGCAAACAAAAACTAGGGGACATAGTCTCAGAATAAGGAGCTGCCCATTTAAAACTGAGATGAGGAGAAATTTCTTCTCTCAGAAACATAGACATAGAAACAAAAAAAATAGGTGCCGGAGGAAGCCATTCGGCCCTTCGAGCCTGCACCACCATTCAATAAGATCATGGCTGATCATTCACCTCAGTACCCCTTTCCTGCTTTCTCTTCATACCCCTTGATCCCTTTAGCCGTAAGGGCCATATCTAACTCCCTCTTGAATATATCCAATGAACTGGCATCAACATCTCTCTGCGGTAGGGAATTCCACAGGTTAACAACTCTCTGAGTGAAGAAGTTTCTCCTCATCTCAATGATAAATGGCTTACCCCTTATCCTTAGACTGTGTCCTCTGGTTCTGGACTTGCCCAACATCGGGAACATTCTTCCAGCATCTAACCTGTCCAGTCCCATCAGAATTTTATATGTTTCTATGAGATCCTCTCGCATCCTTCTAAACTCCAGTGAATACAGACCCAGCTGATCCGGTCTCTCCTCATATGTCAGTCCTGCCATCCCGGGAATCAGTCTGGTGAACCTTCGCTGCACTCCCTCAATAGCAAGAACGTCCTTCCTCAGATTAGGAGACCAAATCTGAACACACTATTCCAGGTGAGGCCTCACCAAGGCCCTGTACAACTGCAGCAAGACTTCCCTGCTCTTATACTCAAATCCCCCAGCTATGAAGGCCAACATACGATTTGCCTTCTTCACCGCCTGCTGTACCTGTATGGCAACTTTCAATGACTGATGTACCATGACATCCAGGTCTCGTTGCACCTCCTCTTTTCCTCATCTGCCACTATTCAGATAATATTCTGCCTTCGTGTTTTTGCCCCCAAAGTAGATAACCTCACATTTATCCACATTATACTGTGTCTGCCATGCATTTGCCCACTCACCTAACCTGTCCAAGTCACCCTGCAGCCTTTTAGCGTCCTCCTCAGCTCACACCGCCACCCAACTTAGTGTCACCTGCAAACTTGGAGATATTACACTCAATTCCTTCATCTAAATCATTAATGTATATTGTAAATAGCTGGGGTCCCAGCACTGAGCCCTGCGGCACCCCACTAGTCATTGACTGCCATTCTGAAAAGGACTCGTTTATCCCGACTCTCTGCTTCCTGTCTGCCAACCAGTTTTCTACCCACGTCAGTACATTACCCCCAATACCATGTGCTTTAATTTTGCACACCAATCTCTTGTGTGGGATCTTGTCAAAAGCCTTTTGACAGTCCAAATATACCACATCCACTGGTTCTTCCTTGTCCACTCTACTTGTTACATCCTCAAAAAAATTCTAGAAGATTTGTCAAGCATGATTTCCCTTTCATAAATCCATGCTGACTTGGACCGATCCTGTCACTGCTTTCCAAATGCGCTGCTATTTCATCTTTAATAAGTGATTCCAACATTTTCCCCCCTACCGATGTCAGGCAACTGGTCTATAATTACCTGTTTTCTCTCTTCCTCCCTTTTTAAAAAGTAGTGTTACATTAGCTACCTTCCAGTCCATAGGAACTGATCCAGAGTCGATAGACTGTTGGAAAATGATCACCAATGCATCCACTATTTCTATGGCCACTTCCTTAAGTACTCTGGGATGCAGATTATCAGGCCTTGGGGATTTATCGGCCTTCAATCCCATCAATTTCCCTAACACAATTTCCAGCTTAATAAGGATTTCCTTCAGTTCCCCCTTCTCGCTAGATCCTCGGTGTCCCAAGTATTTCCGAAAAGTTATTTGTGTCTTCCTTCGTGAAGCCAGAACCAAAGTTCAACTGGTCTGCCATTTCTTTGTTACCCATTATAAATTCACCTGAATCTGACTGCAAGGGACCTACATTTGTGTCCACTAATCTTTTTCTCTTCACCTATCTATAGAAGCTTTTGCAATCAGTTTTTATGTTCCCGGCAAGCTTCCTCTCATACTCTATTTTCCCCCTTCTGATTAAACCCTTTGTCCTCTGCTGAGTTCTAAATTTCTCCCAGTCCTCAGGTTTGCTGCTTTTTTCTGGCCAATTTATATGCCTCTTCCTTGGATTTAACAATATCCTTAATTTCCCTTGTTAGCCACGGTTGAGCCACATTCCCCGTTTTATTTTTACTCCAGACAGGGATGTACAGTTGTTGAAGTTTATCCATGTGATCGTTAAATGTTTGTCATTGCCTATCCACCACCAACCCTTTAAGTATCATTTGCCAGTCTATTCTAGCCAATTCACGACTCATACTATCGAAGTTACCTTTCCTTAAGTTCAGGACCCTAGTCTCTGAATTAACTGTGTTACTCTCCATCTTAATAAAAAAATTCTACCATATTATGGTCACTCTTCTCCAAGGGGCCTCGCAAAACAAGATTGCTAATTAGTCCTTTCTCATTACACATCACCCAGTCTAGGATGGCCAGCCCTCTAGTTGGTTCCTCGACATATTGGTCGAGAAAATCATCTCTAATACACTCCAGGAAATCCTCCTCCACCATATTGCTACCAGTTTGGTTAGCCCAATCTATATGTAGATTAAAGTCGCCCATGATAACGACTGTACCTTTATTGCACGCATCCCTAATTTCTTGTTTGATGCTGTCCCCAACCTCACTACTACTGTTTGGTGGTCAGTACACAACTCCCTCGCGTGTTTTCTGTCCTTCGGTATTCCGCAGCTCCACCCATACAGATTCCACATCATCCAAGCTAATGTCCTTCCTTACTATTGCTTTAATTTCCTCTTTAACCAGCAACGCTACCCCACCTCCTTTTCCTTTCTGTCTATCCTTCCTGAATGTTGAATACCCCTGGGTGTTCAGTTCCCAGCCTTGGTCACCCTGGTGCCATGTCTCCGTGATGCCAATTATATCATATTCATTAATTGCTGCCTGTGCAGCTAATTCGTACACCTTATTACGAATACTCCTCGTGTTGTGGCACAGAGCCTTCAGGCTTGTCTTTTTAACACACTTTGCCCCTTTAGAATTTTGCTGTAATGTGTCCCTTTTTTATTTTTGCCTTGGGTTTCTCTGCCCTCCACTTTTACATTTCTTCTTTCTATCTTTTGCTTCTGCTCCCATTCTACTTCCCTCTGTCTCCCTGCATAGGTTCCCACCCCCCCTGCCATATTAGTTTAACCCCTCCCCAACAGCACTGGCAAACACTCTGCCTAGGACATTGGTTCTGGTCCTGCCCAGGTGTTGACCGTCCAGTTTGTACTGGTCCCAACTCCCCGAGAACCCGTTTCAATGTCCCAGGAATTTGAATCCCTCCCTTCTGCACCACTCAAGCTACATATTCATCTGAGCTATCCTGCGATTCCTACTCTGACTAGCACGTGGCACTGGTAGCAATCCAGAGATTAATACCTTTGAGGTCCTACTTTTTAATTTAACTCCTAGCTCCCTAAATTCACCTTTATCGGACCTCATCCCATTTTTTACCTATATCGTTGGTACCTATATGCACCATGACAACTGGCTGTTCACCCTCCCCCTCCAAAATGTCCTGCAACCGCTCCGAAACATCCTTGACTCTTGCACCAGGGAGGCAACATACCATCCTGGAGTCTCAATTGCACCCACAGAAACATCTGTCTATTCCCCTTACAATAGAATCCTCTACGACTATAGCTCTCCCACTGTTTCCTGCCCTCCTGTGCAGCAGAGCCACCCACGGTGCCATGGACTTGGCTGCTGCTGCTCTCCTCTGATGAGTCATTCCCCCCAGCAGTACCCAAAACGGTGTATCTGTTTTGGAGGGGGATGACCGTAGGGGGACCCCTGCACTACCTTCCTTCCACTGCTCTTACTGTTGGTCACCCATCCCCTATCTATCTGTGTAACCTTTACCTGCGCTCAGACCAACTCACTAAACGTGCTATTCACGGCATTCTCGGCATCGCGGATGCTCCAAAGTGAATCCACCCGCAGCTCCAGTGCCGCAATGCGGTCTGTCAGGAGCTGCAGCAGGACACACTTCCCGCACATGTAGTTGTCAGGGACACTGGAAGCGTCCCTGAGTTCTCACATAGCACAGGAGGAGCATGACACGTGTCCGAGCTCTCCTGCCATGTCTTAACCCCTAGATTAACTTAATTTGGCAACAACAATGATAAAGGTTACCTACTGATAAAGGAAAAGAAAAAGAAAAAGTACTCACCAATCATTTACCCCTTGGCTGTGATGTCACCTTTCGATTTCTTTCTACTTCTTTGTTTATCTTCTGCACCTGCTGCAGCTGCACCAGCCGGCCTCCTCCTCGACGAGCCTTTTATAGGCCTCCGACCCCAGACTCCCGCTGCTCGATTTCCGGCCTCCTCCTCGACGAGCCTTTTATAGGCCTCCAACCCCAGACTCCCGCTGCTCGATCTCCGGCCTCCTCCTCGACGAGCCTTTTATAGGCCTCCGACCCCAGACTCCCACTGCTCGATCTCCGGCCTCCTCCTCGACGAGCCTTTTATAGGCCTCTGACCCCAGACTCCCACTGCTCGATCTCTGGCCTCCTCCTCGACGAGCCTTTTATAGGCCTCCGACCCCAGACTCCCGCTGCTCGATCTCCGGCCTCCTCCTCGACGAGCCTTTTATAGGCCTCCGACCCCAGACTCCCGCTGCTCGATCTCCAGCCTCCTCCTCGACGAGCTTTTTATACGCCTCCGACCCGAACTGCCCCAGATCGATTGTAACTCTCTGGAATTCTCTGCCCCAGAGAGCTGTGGAGACCGGAACATTGAATATATTTAAGGCGGAGATAGACGGAGTTTTGAGTGATAAGGGAGTGAAGGGTTATGGGGAGTGGACAGGAAGTGGAGCTGAGTCCATGATCGGATCAGCCATGATCTTATTAAAGGGTGAAGCAGGCTCGTGAGGCCAAATGGCCTATTTCTGCTCCTATTTCTTATGTTCTTATGTTTTTAAACGCACAACCCTCATCGACCCTCCCTGTTACCTCCTTAAAAAATTCAATTCAGTTAGTCAGACGCGATCTGCTCTTAACAAATCCATGTTGACTTTCCTTGATTAATTCATGTCTTCCTAAATGAATATTTATGCTGTCCCTCTGAATTTTTTCCAAGAATTTTCCCACTACTGAGGTTAGGCTGACTGGCCTGTAATTACTCGATCTATCCCTTTCTCCATTTTTAAACAAAGATAAAACATTAGCAGTCCACTGGCACCACACCGAGAGGACTGGAAAATGATGGTCAGTGTCTGGTATTTCCTCTTGCTTCTCTTAACAGCCTGGGATACATGTCATCCGGCCCTAGGGATTTATCGACTTTCAAAGCTGCTAAGCCCCTTAATACTTCCTCTCTCTGTTTATTTCATCTAATATTTCACACTCCTCCCTGATTGCAATGTCTACATCGTCTGTCTCTTTTGTGAAAACAGATGCAAAGTATTCCTTGAGAACCATACCCATGTTTTCTGTCTCTACATACAGCTTACCTTCATGGTCTCTAATAGGCCCCACTCTTTCTCTAGTTATCCCCTTGCTCTTAATGTATTTATGAAACATCTTTGGGTTTTTCTTGATTTTACTTACCAGCATTTTTTCATGCTCTCTCTTTGCTTTCCTAATATCCATTTTAATTGTAACCCTGCACTTTCTATACTCCTCTAGAGTTACTGCAGTATTGAGTTCTCGGTATCTGTCACATTCCTCTTTTTTCCTTTATCCTACCCTGTATGTCCCTTGACATACAGGGGGCTCTAGATTTGTTGATCCTACCCTTTTTCTTTAAGGGAACATCTCCTCCTTGAATGCCTCCCACTGCTCTGACACTGATTTACCTTCAAGTAGCCATTTTCAGTCCACTTTGGCTAAATCCCATCTCAGCTTAGAAAAATTGGCTTTTCCCCAATGAAGAACTTATATTCATAACTACCCTAAATCTAATTGAATTATGATCAGTAGCACCAAAAAGCTCTCCCATTGATACCCCTTCCACCTGCCCAGCTAGATTCTCTAAAACTAAGTCCAGAACTGCCCCCTCCCTTGTTGGGTTTATTGCATACTGGCTAAAAACATTTTACATAGAAACATAGAAAATAGGTGTAAGGGTAGGCCAAACGGCCCTTCAAGCCTGCACCACCATTCAATATGATCATGGCTGATCATGCAACTTCAGTACCCCATTCCTGCTTTCTCTCCATACCCCTTGAGCCCTTTAGCAGTAAGGGCCACATCGAACTCCCTTTTGAATATATCTAACGAACTGGCCTCTAACTTTCTGTGGTAGAGAATCTCACAGGTTCACAATTCTCTGAGTGAAGAAGTTTTTCCTCATCTCCGTCCTAAATGGCTTACCCCTTATCCTTAGACTATGACCCCTGATTCTGGACTTCCCCAACATCGGGAACATTCTTCCTGCATCTAACCAGTCCAATCCCGTCAGAATTTTATGTTTCTATGAGATCCCCTCTCATTCTTATATTCCTGTGAATACAAGCCTAGTCGATCCAGTCTTTCTTCATCTGTCAGTCCTGCTATCCCAGGAATCAGTCCGATGAACTTTCGCTGCACTCCCTCAATAGCAAGATTGTCCTTCCTCAGATTAGGAGACCAAAACTGTACACAATAGTCAAGGTGTAGCCTCACCAAGGCCCTGTACAACTGCAGTAAGACCTCCCTGCTCCTATATTCAAATCCCTTCGCTATCAAGGCCAGCATGCCATTTGCTTTCTTTACTGCCTGCTGTACCTGCATGCCAACTTTCAATGACAGATGTACCATGACACCCAGGTCCCATTGCACCTCCCCTTTTCCTAATCTGTCACCATTCAGATAATCTACCTTCTGTTTTTGCCACCAAAGTGGATAACCTCACATTTATCTACATTATACAGCATCTACCATGCATTTGCCCACTCACCTAACCTGTCCAAGTCACCCTGCAGCCTCTTAGCATCCTCCGCACAGCTCACACTGCCACCCAGCTTAGTGTCATCTGCAAACTTGGAGATATTACATTCAATTCCTTCGTCTAAATCATTAATGTATATTGTAAATAGCTGGGATCCCAGTACTGAACCTTGCGGTACACCACTAGTCACTGCCTGCCATTCTGAAAAGGACCCGTTTATTCCTACTCTTTGCTTCCTGTCTGCCAACCAGTTCTCTATCCACGTCAGTGCATTACCCCCAATACCATGTGCTTTAATTTTGCACACTAATCTCTTGTCTGGGACCTTGTCAAAAGCCTTTTGAAAGTCCAAATACATCACATCCACTAGTTCTCCCTTGTCCACTCTCCTAGTTACATCCTCAAAAAATTCTAGAAGATTTGTCAAGCATGATTTCCCTTTCATAAATCCATGCTGACTTGGACCGATCCTGTCACTGCTTTCCAAATGCGCTGCTATTACATCATTTCCCCCACTACTGATGTCAGGCTAACCGGTCTCTAACTCCCTGTTTTCTCTCTCCCTCCTTTTTTAAAAAGTGGGGTTACATTAGCTACCCTCCAATCCATAGGAACCGATCCAGAGTCTGTAGAATGTTGGAAAATGACCACCAATGCATCCACTATTTCTAGGGCCACTTCCTTAAGTACTCTGGAATGCAAATTATCAGGCCTTGGGGATTTATCGGCCTTCAATCCCATCAATTTCCCCAACACAATTTCCTGACTAATAAGGATTTCCTTCAGTTCCAACTTCTCGCTAGATCCTGGGTCCCCTAGTATTTGCGGAAGGTTATTTGTATCTTCCTTAGTGATGAATGAACCAAAGTATTTGTTCAATTGGTCTGCCATTTCTTTGTTCCCCATTTAAAAATTCACCTGATTCTGACTGCAAGGGACCGATATTTGTCTTCACTAATCTTTTTCGCTTCACATATCTATAGAAACTTTTGCAGTCAGTTTTTGTGTTTCCTGCAAGCTTCATCTCATACTCTATTTTCCCTGACCTAATTAAACCCTTTGTCCTTCTCTGCTGAATTCTAAATTTGTCCCAGTCCCCAGGTTTGCTGCTTTTTCTGGTCAATTTATATGCTGCTTCCTTGGATTGAACACTATCCCTAATTTACTTTGTTAATCACGGTTGAGCCACCTTCCCCGATTTATTTTTACGCCAGACAGGGATGTACAGTTTTAGGAATTCTGCTCCCTGTATACCATTCATACTAAATTTATCCCAATTAATGGGCCCAAGTTGCCGCCCTCTGGACAAACCTCTTGATAAGGTGCGCCGACTTTCTGGAAGAAAAAGGGCGCCGAAAACTTACCTTGCGATTCTCCGGTCTCATCAGGATGTCTTCGTATTCGGCATGGCGCAGCACAAGGGGTCGGGGGCGGAGCCAGGTCCCGGCGCTGAAAACAATGCTGGGACCTCTGCACATGCACGCTACAGTGTGTGCGCATGTGCAGTAGCTCCAGGCCCCCGAGGCTGCCTCGGAGGGGCCCGACCCTAGCCCTGGCCGAATGGGCTCACAGGGCGAAGATCGGGACCCAGCCCTCCCCTCCCCTTCTCTCTTCCCTCCACTCCCCTTCTCTCTTTCCCCCCTCCCCTTCTTTCTTTCCCCCCTCCCCTTCTCTCTTTCCCCTCCCTCCCCTTTCTCTATCTCCCCCCCTCCCCTTTCTCTATCTCCCCCCCTCCCCTTCTCTCTTCCCCTCCCCCTCCCCTTCTCTCTTCCCCTCCCCCTCCCCTTCTCTCTTCCCCTCCCCCTCCCCTTCTCTCTTCCCCTCCCCCTCCCCTTCTCTCTTCCCCTCCCCCTCCCCTCTCTCTTTCTCCCCCTCTCTCTTTCTCCCCCCTCTCTCTTTCTCCCCCTCTCTCTTTCTCCCCCCTCTCTCTTTCTCCCCCCTCTCCTCTCTTCCCCCCCCCTCCTCTCTTCCCCCCCTCCTCTCTTCCCCCCCCCTCCTCTCTTCCCCCCCTCCTCTCTTTCCCCCCCCTCCTCTCTTTCCCCCCCCTCCTCTCTTCCCCCCCCCCTCCTCTCTTCCCCCCTCCTCCTCTCTTCCCCCCCCTCCTCTCTTCCCCCCCTCCTCTCTTCCCCCCCCTCCTCTCTTTCCCCCCTCCTCTCTTTCCCCCCCCCTCCTCTCTTTCCCCCCTCCTCTCTTTCCCCCCCTCCTCTCTTTCCCCCCCCTCCTCTCTTCCCCCCCCTCCTCTCTTTCCCCCCCTCCTCTCTTTCCCCCCCTCCTCTCTTCCCCCCCCTCCTCTCTTTCCCCCCCCTCCTCTCTTCCCCCCCCTCCTCTCTTCCCCCCCCTCCTCTCTTTCCCCCCCTCCTCTCTTTCCCCCCCCTCCTCTCTTTCCCCCCCCTCCTCTCTTTCCCCCCCCTCCTCTCTTTCCCCCCCCTCCTCTCTTTCCCCCCCCTCCTCTCTTTCCCCCCCCTCCTCTCTTACCCCCCCCTCCTCTCTTACCCCCCCCTCCTCTCTACCCTCACCCCTCCCCCCCCTCCTCTCTTACCCCCCTCCTCTCTTACCCCCCCCTCCTCTCTTACCCCCCCTCCTCTCTTACCCCCCCTCCTCTCTTACCCCCCTCCTCTCTTACCCCCCCCTCCTCTCTTACCCCCCCTCCTCTCTTACCCCCCCCTCCTCTCTTACCCCCCCCTCCTCTCTTACCCCCCCCCTCCTCTCTTACCCCCCCCTCCTCTCTTACCCCCCCCTCCTCTCTTACCCCCCCCTCCTCTCTTACCCCCCCCTCCTCTCTTACCCCCCCCTCCTCTCTTACCCCCCCCTCCTCTCTTACCCCCCCCTCCTCTCTTACCCCCCCCCTCCTCTCTTACCCCCCCCTCCTTCTTACCCCCCCTCCTCTCTTACCCCCCCCTCCTCTCTTACCCCCCCCTCCTCTCTTACCCCCCCACCTCCTCTCTTACCCCCCCCTCCTCTCTTACCCCACCTCCTCTCTTACCCCCCCTCCTCTCTTACCCCCCCCTCCTCTCTTACCCCCACCTCCTCTCTTACCCCCCACCTCCTCTCTTACCCCCACCTCCTCTCTTACCCCCACCTCCTCTCTTACCCCCACCTCCTCTCTTACCCCCACCTCCTCTCTTACCCCCACCTCCTCTCTTACCCCCACCTCCTCTCTTACCCCCACCTCCTCTCTTACCCCCACCTCCTCTCTTACCCCCACCTCCTCTCTTACCCCCACCTCCTCTCTTACCCCCACCTCCTCTCTTACCCCCACCTCCTCTCTTACCCCCACCTCCTCTCTTACCCCCACCTCCTCTCTTACCCCCACCTCCTCTCTTACCCCCACCTCCTCTCTTACCCCCACCTCCTCTCTTACCCCCACCTCCTCTCTTACCCCCACCTCCTCTCTTACCCCCACCTCCTCTCTTACCCCCACCTCCTCTCTTACCCCCACCTCCTCTCTTACCCCCACCTCCTCTCTTACCCCCACCTCCTCTCTTACCCCCACCTCCTCTCTTACCCCCCACCTCTCTAAGATCCTCTTA